>NW_027513564.1:0-170811 GCF_048772815.1 Callospermophilus lateralis
TAAAGAGGAAACAAACCATAGAGAAAAAACTGAGAACTCCTTTATTTTGTCAAGTTTCAAAGAGCTACTACAAACCATGTTGGATTTAGAGTTCCAAATTCATCTATCAATATAGGAGAGAACAGAGTGAAACCTAAATATAAAAACTGCTACTGTAGACGAACGCTTCAAACTAGAAGAACAAAATTTGGTGAGCCAAGGGCGATTTGTGTACTGATCATTACCACCAAGTATCATCAAGATTGGGTGAAAAAATATTTGCTGGTATTTCCGAAAATATTTTTTCTTAGAAGCTTGGCAACCCCTCTCAATGAAAATGCTTTTCCACACTCTGTGCCTAGGGCTACATGAAGATGAAATAAAGCATAGAGACAAAACTGAGAACTCCTTTATTTTGACAAGTTTCAAAGAGCTACTAGAAACCATGTTTGATTTAGAGTTACAAATTCATCTATCTATATAGGAGAGAACAGAGTGAAACCTAAATATAAAATCTGCTACTGTAAACGAACTCTTCAACCTAGAAGAACAAAATTTGGTGACCCATGTGGGATTTGTGTTCTGATCATTACCACAAAGTATCATCAACATTGGGTGAAAAAATATTTTCTGGTATTTCGGAAACTCGTAATTTATTGGAAGCTTGGCAACCCCTTTCAATGAAAGTGCTTTTCCACAGTCTCTGCTTAGGGCTACATGAAGTGGAAACAAATCATAGAGACAAAACTGAGAACTCCTTTATTTTGTCAAGTTTCAAAGAGCTACTACAAACCATGTTGGATTTAGAGTTCCAAATTCATATATCTATATAGGAGAGAACAGAGGGAAAACTAAAAATATAAACTGCTACTGTAAACGAACGCTTCATCTTAGAAGAACAAAATTTGGTGAGTCAAGTTGGATTTGTGTACCGATCATGACCAGCAAGTATCATCAAGATTCGGTGAAAAAATATTTGCTGATATTTCAAAAACTCCTTATTTCTTAGAAGCGTGGCAACCCTTCTCAATGAAAGTGCTTTTCCACAGTCTGTGCATAGGACTACTTGAAGAGGAAACAAACCATAAAGAAAAATCTGAGAAATCCTTTATTTCGTCAAGTTTCAAAGAGCTACTACAAACCATGTTGGATTTTGAGTTCCAAATTCATCTATCTATATAGGAGAGAACAGAGGGAACTTAAAAATACAAACTGCTACTGTAAACGAACGCTTCAACCTAGAAGAACAAAATTTAGTGAGCCAAGTGGGATTTCTGTACAGATCATTACCACCAAGTATAATCAAGATTGGGTGAAAAAATATTTGCTGGTATTTTGGAAACTCGTAATTTATTGGAAGCTTGGCAACCCCTCTCAATGAAATTGCTTTTCCACCGTCTCTGCTTTGGGCTACATGAAGTGGAAACAAATCATAGAGACAAAACTGAGAACTCCTTTATTTTGTCAAGTTTCAAAGAGCTACTACAAACCATGTTGGATTTAGAGTTCCAAATTCATCTATCTATATAGGAGAGAACAGAGTGAACCTAAATATTAAAAATGCTACTGTAAACGAACGCTTCCACCTAGAAGAATAAAATTTGGTGAGCCAAGTGGGATTTGTGTACCGATCATTACCACCAAGTATCATCAACATTGGGTGAAAAAATATTTGCTGGTATTTCGGAAACTTGTTATTTTTTAGAAGCTTGGCAACCCCTCTCAATGAAAGTGCTTTTCCACAGTCTGTGCCAAGGATACATGAAGAGGAAACAAACCATAGAGAAAAAACTGAGAACTCCTTTATTTTGTCAAGTTTCAAAGAGCTACTACAAACCATGTTGGATTTAGAGTTCCAAATTCATCTATCAATATAGGAGAGAACAGAGTGAAACCTAAATATAAAAACTGCTACTGTAGACGAACGCTTCAAACTAGAAGAACAAAATTTGGTGAGCCAAGGGGTATTTGTGTACTGATCATTACCACCAAGTATCATCAAGATTGGGTGAAAAAATATTTGCTGGTATTTCCGAAAATATTTTTTCTTAGAAGCTTGGCAACCCCTCTCAATGAAAATGCTTTTCCACACTCTGTGCCTAGGGCTACATGAAGATGAAAGAAAGCATAGAGACAAAACTGAGAACTCCTTTATTTTGACAAGTTTCAAAGAGCTACTAGAAACCATGTTTGATTTAGAGTTACAAATTCATCTATCTATATAGGAGAGAACAGAGTGAAACCTAAATATAAAATCTGCTACTGTAAACGAACGCTTCCACCTAGAAGAATAAAATTGGGTGAGCCAAGTGGGATTTGTGTACCGATCATTACCACCAAGTATCATCAAGATTGGGTGAAAAAATATTTGCTGGTATTTCGGAAACTTGTTTATTTTTAGAAGCTTGGCAACCCCTCTCAATGAAAGTGCTTTTCCACAGTCTGTGCCAAGGATACATGAAGAGGAAACAAACCATAGATAAAAAACTGAGAACTCCTTTATTTTGTCAAGTTTCAAAGAGCTACTACAAACCATGTTGGAATTAGAGTTCCAAATTCATATATCTATATAGGAGAGAACAGAGGGAAAACTAAAAATATAAACTGCTAGTGTAAACGAACGCTTCATCCTAGAAGAACAAAATTTGGTGAGTCAAGTGGGATTTGTTTACCGATCATGACCACAAAGTATCATCAAGATTCGGTGAAAAAATATTTGCTGATATTTCGGAAACACCTTAATTCTTAGAAGCTTGGAAACCCTTCTCAATGAAAGTGCTTTTCCACAGTCTTTGCATAGGACTACTTGAAGAGGAAACAAACCATAAAGAAATATCTGACAAATCCTTTATTTCGTCAAGTTTCAAAGAGCTACTACAAACCATGTTGGATTTAGAGTTCCAAATTCATCTTCTTTATAAGAGAGAATAGAGTGAAACCTAAATATAAAAACTGCTACTGTAGACGAACGCATGAACGTAGAAGAACAAAATTTGGTGAGCCAAGTGGGATTTGTGTACTGATCATTACCACCAAGTATCATCATGATTGGGTGAGAAAATATTTGCTGGTATTTCGGAAACTCGTAAATTCTTAGAAGCTTGGCAACCCCTCTCAATGAAAGTGCTTTTCCACAGTCTGTGCCTAGGGCGACTTGAAGAGGAAACAAACCATAGAGACAAAACTTAGAACTCCTTTACTTTGTCAAGATTCAAAGAGCTATTACACACCATGTTGGATTTAGAGTTCCATTCATCTATCTATGTAGGAGAGAATAGAGTGAAACCTAAATATAAAAACTGCTACTGTAGACGAACGCATGAACATAGAAGAACAAAATTTGGTGAGCCAAGTGGGATTTGTGTACTGATCATTACCACCAAGTATCATCATGATTGGGTGAGAAAATATTTGCTGGTATTTCGGAAACTCGTAAATTCTTAGAAGCTTGGCAACCCCTCTCAATGAAAGTGCTTTTCCACAGTCTGTGCCTAGGGCGACTTGAAGAGGAAACAAATCATAGAGACAAAACTTAGAACTCCTTTATTTTGTCAACTTTCAAAGAGATACTGAAAACCATGATGGATTTAGAGTTCCTAATTCATCTATCAATATAGGAGAGAACAGAGTGAAACCTAAATATAAAAACTGCTACTGTAAACGAACGCTTCAACCTAGAAGAACAAAATTTGGTGAGCCAAGTGGGATTTGTGTACTGATCATTACCACCAAGTATCATCAACATTGGGTGAAAAAATATTTGCTGGTATTTCACAAACTCGTAATTTATTGGAAGCTTGGCAACCCCTCTCAATGAAAGTGCTTTCCACAGTCTGTGCCTATGGCTACATGAAGAGGAAACAAATCATAGAGACAAAACTGAGAACTCCTTTATTTTGTCAAGTTTCAAAGAGCTACTACAAACCATGTTGGATTCAGAGTTCCAAATTCATCTATCTATATAGGAGAGAACAGAGTGAACCTAAATATTAAAAATGCTACTGTAAACGAACGCTTCCACCTAGAAGAATAAAATTGGGTGAGCCAAGTGGGATTTGTGTACCGATCATTACCACCAAGTATCATAAAGATTGGGTGAAAAAATTTTTGTTGGTATTTCGGAAACTCGTTATTTCTTAAAAGCTTGGCAACCCCTCTCAATGAAAGGGATTTTCCACAGTCTGTGCCTAGGGCGACTTGAAGAGGAAACAAACCATAGAGACAAAACTGAGAACTCCTTTACTTTGTCAAGTTTCAAAGAGCCATTACACACCATGTTGGATTTAGAGTTCCATTCATCTATCTATGTAGGAGAGAACAGAGTGAAACCTAAATATAAAAACTGCTACTGTAGACGAACGCTTCAACCCAGAAGAACAAAATTTGATGAGCCAAGTGGGATTTGTGTACTGATCATTACCACCAAGTATCCTCAAGATTGGGTGAAAAAATATTTGCTGGTATTTCGGAAACTCGTTATTTCTTAAAACTTGGCAAACCCTCTCAATGAAAGTGCTTTTCCACAGTCTGTGCCTAGGGCGACTTGAAGAGGAAACAAACCATAGAGACAAAACTGAGAACTCCTTTACTTTGTCAAGTTTCAAACAGCTATTACACACCATGATGGATTTAGAGTTCCAAATTCATCTATCTATGTAGGAGAGAACAGAGAGTAACCTAAATATGAAAACTGCTAGTGTAGACGAACGCTTCAACCCAGAAGAACAAAATTTGGTGAGCCAAGTGGTAATTGTGTACTGATCATTACCACCAAGAATCATCAACATTGGGTGAAAAAATATTTGCTGGTATTTCGGAAACTCGTTATTTTTTAGAAGCTTGGCAACCCCTCTTAATGAAAGTGCTTTTCCACAGTCTGTGCCAGGGATACTTGAAGAGGAAACAAACCATAGAGAAAAAACTGAGAACTCCTTTATTTTGTCAAGTTTCAAAGAGCTACTACAAACCATGTTGGATTTAGAGTTCCAAATTCATCTATCAATATAGGAGAGAACAGAATGAAACCAAAATATAAAAACTGCTACTGTAGACGAACGCTTCAAACTAGAAGAACAAAATTTGGTGAGCCAAGGGCGATTTGTGTACTGATCATTACCACCAAGTATCATCAAGATTGGGTGAAAAAACATTTGCTGGTATTTCCGAAAATATTTTTTCTTAGAAGCTTGGCAACCCCTCTCAATGAAAATGCTTTTCCACACTCTGTGCCTAGGGCTACATGAAGATGAAAGAAAGCATAGAGACAAAACTGAGAACTCCTTTATTTTGAAAAGTTTCAAAGAGCTACTAGAAACCATGTTTGATTTAGAGTTACAAATTCATCTATCTATATAGGAGAGAACAGAGTGAAACCTAAATATAAAAACTGCTACTGTAAACGAACCCTTCAACCTAGAAGAACAAAATTTGGTGACCCAAGTGGGATTTGTGTTCTCATCATTACCACCAAGTATCATCAACATTGGGTGAAAAAATATTTGCTGGTATTTCGGAAACTCGTAATTTATTGGAAGCTTGGCAACCCCTTTCAATGAAAGTGCTTTTCCACAGTCTCTGCTTAGGGCTACATGAAGTGGAAACAAGTCATAGAGACAAAACTGAGACCTCCTTTATTTTGTCAAGTTTCAAAGAGCTACTACAAACCATGTTGGATTTAGAGTTCCAAATTCATATATCTATATAGGAGAGAACAGAGGGAAAACTAAAAATATAAACTGCTACTGTAAACAAACGCTTCATCCTAGAAGAACAAAATTTGGTGAGTCAAGTTGGATTTGTGTACCGATCATGACCACCAAGTATCATCAAGATTCGGTGAAAAAATATTTGCTGATATTTCGGAAACTCCTTATTTCTTAGAAGCGTGGAAACCCTTCTCAATGAAAGTGCTTTTCCACAGTCTTTGCATAGGACTACTTGAAGAGGAAACAAACCATAAAGAAAAATCTGAGAAATCCTTTATTTCGTCAAGTTTCAAAGAGCTACTACAAACCATGTTGGATTTAGAGTTCCAAATTCATCTATCAATATAGGAGAGAATAGAGTGAAACCTAAATATAAAAACTGCTACTGTAGACGAACGCATCAACGTAGAAGAACAAAATTTGGTGAGCCAAGTGGGATTAGTGTACTGATCATTACCACCAAGTATCATCATGATTGGGTGAGAAAATATTTGCTGGTATTTCGGAAACTCGTAAATTCTTAGAAGCTTGGCAACCCCTCTCAATGAAAGTGCTTTTCCACAGTCTGTGCCTAGGGCGACTTGAAAAGGAAACAAACCATAGAGACAAAACTGAGAACTCCTTTACTTTGTCATGATTCAAAGAGCTATTACACACCATGTTGTATTTAGAGTTCCATTCATCTATCTATGTAGGAGAGAACAGAGTGAAACCTAAATATAAAAACTGCTACTGGAGACGAACGAATCAACCCAGAAGAACAAAATTTGGTGAGCCAAGTGGGATTTGTGTACTGATCATTACCACCAAGTATCCTCAAGATTGGGTGAAAAAATATTTGCTGTTATTTCGGAAACTCGTTATTTCTTAAAACTTGGCGACCCCTCTCAATGAAAATAATTTTCCACAGTCTGTGCCTAGGGCGACTTGAAGATCAAACAAACCATAGAGACAAAACTTAGAACTCCTTTATTTTGTCAACTTTCAAAGAGCTACTGAAAACCATGATGGATTTAGAGTTCCTAATTCATCTATTTATATAGGAGAGAACAGAGTGAAACCTAAATATAAAAACTGCTACTGTAAACGAACGCTTCAACCTAGAAGAACAAAATTTGGTGAGCCAAGTGGGATTTGTGTACTGATCATTACCACCAAGTATCATCAACATTGGGTGAAAAAATATTTGCTGGTATTTCACAAACTCGTAATTTATTGGAAGCTTGGCAACCCCTCTCAATGAAAGTGCTTTTCCACCGTCTCTGCTTTGGGCTACATGAAGTGGAAACAAATCATAGAGACAAAACTGAGAACTCCTTTATTTTGTCAAGTTTCAAAGAGCTACTACAAACCATGTTGGATTTAGAGTTCCAAATTCATCTATCTATATAGGAGAGAACAGAGTGAACCTAAATATTAAAAATGCTACTGTAAACGAACGCTTCCACCTAGAAGAATAAAATTTGGTGAGCCAAGTGGGATTTGTGTACCGATCATTACCACCAAGTATCCTCAAGATTGGGTGAAAAAATATTTGCTGGTATTTCGGAAACTCGTTATTTCTTAAAACTTGGCATCCCCTCTCAATGAAAGTGCTTTTCCACAGTCTGTGCCTAGGGCGACTTGAAGAGGAAACAAACCATAGAGACAAAACTGAGAACTCCTTTACTTTGTCAAGTTTCAAACAGCTATTACACACCATGATGGATTTAGAGTTCCAAATTCATCTATCTATGTAGGAGAGAACAGAGAGTAACCTAAATATGAAAACTGCTAGTGTAGACGATCGCTTCAACACAGAAGAACAAAATTTGGTGAGCCAAGTGGTATTTGTGTACTGATCATTACCACCAAGAATCATCAACATTGGGTGAAAAAATATTTGCTGGTATTTCGGAAACTTGTTATTTTTTAGAAACTTGGCAACCCCTCTCAATGAAAGTGCTTTTCCACAGTCTGTGCCAAGGATACATGAAGAGGAAACAAACCATAGAGAAAAAAATGAGAACTCCTTTATTTTGTCAAGTTTCAAAGAGCTACTACAAACCATGTTGGATTTAGAGTTCCAAATTCATCTATCAATATAGGAGAGAACAGAGTGAAACCTAAATATAAAAACTGCTACTGTAGACGAACGCTTCAAACTAGAAGAACAAAATTTGGTGAGCCAAGGGCGATTTGTGTACTGATCATTACCACCAAGTATCATCAAGATTGGGTGAAAAAATATTTGCTGGTATTTCCGAAAATATTTTTTCTTAGAAGCTTGGCAACCCCTCTCAATGAAAATGCTTTTCCACACTCTGTGCCTAGGGCTACATGAAGATGAAATAAAGCATAGAGACAAAACTGAGAACTCTTTTATTTTGACAAGTTTCAAAGAGCTACTAGAAACCATGTTTGATTTAGAGTTACAAATTCATCTATCTATATAGGAGAGAACAGAGTGAAACCTAAATATAAAATCTGCTACTGTAAACGAACTCTTCAACCTAGAAGAACAAAATTTGGTGACCCAAGTGGGATTTGTGTTCTGATCATTACCACAAAGTATCATCAACATTGGGTGAAAAAATATTTTCTGGTATTTCGGAAACTCGTAATTTATTGGAAGCTTGGCAACCCCTTTCAATGAAAGTGCTTTTCCACAGTCTCTGCTTAGGGCTACATGAAGTGGAAACAAATCATAGAGACAAAACTGAGAACTCCTTTATTTTGTCAAGTTTCAAAGAGCTACTACAAACCATGTTGGATTTAGAGTTCCAAATTCATATATCTATATAGGAGAGAACAGAGGGAAAACTAAAAATATAAACTGCTACTGTAAACGAACGCTTCATCTTAGAAGAACAAAATTTGGTGAGTCAAGTTGGATTTGTGTACCGATCATGACCAGCAAGTATCATCAAGATTCGGTGAAAAAATATTTGCTGATATTTCGGAAACTCCTTATTTCTTAGAAGCGTGGCAACCCTTCTCAATGAAAGTGCTTTTCCACAGTCTGTGCATAGGACTACTTGAAGAGGAAACAAACCATAAAGAAAAATCTGAGAAATCCTTTATTTCGTCAAGTTTCAAAGAGCTACTACAAACCATGTTGGATTTTGAGTTCCAAATTCATCTATCTATATAGGAGAGAACAGAGGGAACTTAAAAATACAAACTGCTACTGTAAACGAACGCTTCAACCTAGAAGAACAAAATTTGGTGAGCCAAGTGGGATTTCTGTACAGATCATTACCACCAAGTATAATCAAGATTGGGTGAAAAAATATTTGCTGGTATTTTGGAAACTCATAATTTATTGGAAGCTTGGCAACCCCTCTCAATGAAAGTGCTTTTCCACCGTCTCTGCTTTGGGCTACATGAAGTGGAAACAAATCATAGAGACAAAACTGAGAACTCCTTTATTTTGTCAAGTTTCAAAGAGCTACTACAAACCATGTTGGACTTAGAGTTCCAAATTCATCTATCTATATAGGAGAGAACAGAGTGAACCTAAATATTAAAAATGCTACTGTAAACGAACGCTTCCACCTAGAAGAATAAAATTGGGTGAGCCAAGTGGGATTTGTGTACCGATCATTACCACCAAGTATCATCAACATTGGGTGAAAAAATATTTGCTGGTATTTCGGAAACTTGTTATTTTTTAGAAGCTTGGCAACCCCTCTCAATGAAAGTGCTTTTCCACAGTCTGTGCCAAGGATACATGAAGAGGAAACAAACCATAGATAAAAAACTGAGAACTCCTTTATTTTGTCAAGTTTCAAAGAGCTACTACAAACCATGTTGGATTTAGAGTTCCAAATTCATCTATCAATATAGGAGAGAACAGAGTGAAACCTAAATATAAAAACTGCTACTGTAGACGAACGCTTCAAACTAGAAGAACAAAATTTGGTGAGCCAAGGGGTATTTGTGTACTGATCATTACCACCAAGTATCATCAAGATTGGGTGAAAAAATATTTGCTGGTATTTCCGAAAATATTTTTTCTTAGAAGCTTGGCAACCCCTCTCAATGAAAATGCTTTTCCACACTCTGTGCCTAGGGCTACATGAAGATGAAAGAAAGTATAGAGACAAAACTGAGAACTCCTTTATTTTGACAAGTTTCAAAGAGCTACTAGAAACCATGTTTGATTTAGAGTTACAAATTCATCTATCTATATAGGAGAGAACAGAGTGAAACCTAAATATAAAATCTGCTACTGTAAACGAACGCTTCAACCTAGAAGAACAAAATTTGGTGACCCAAGTGGGATTTGTGTTCTGATCATTACCACCAAGTATCATCAAGATTGGGTGAAAAAATATTTGCTGGTATTTCGGAAACTCGTAATTTATTGGAAGCTTGGCAACCCCTTTCAATGAAAGTGCTTTTTCACAGTCTCTGCTTAGGGCTACATGAAGTGGAAACAAATCATAGAGACAAAACTGAGAACTCCTTTATTTTGTCAAGTTTCAAAGAGCTACTACAAACCATGTTGGAAGTAGAGTTCCAAATTCATATATCTATATAGGAGAGAACAGAGGGAAAACTAAAAATATAAACTGCTAGTGTAAACGAACGCTTCATCCTAGAAGAACAAAATTTGGTGAGTCAAGTGGGATTTGTTTACCGATCATGACCACAAAGTATCATCAAGATTCGGTGAAAAAATATTTGCTGATATTTCGGAAACACCTTAATTCTTAGAAGCTTGGAAACCCTTCTCAATGAAATTGCTTTTCCACAGTCTTTGCATAGGACTACTTGAAGAGGAAACAAACCATAAAGAAATATCTGACAAATCCTTTATTTCGTCAAGTTTCAAAGAGCTACTACAAACCATGTTGGATTTAGAGTTCCAAATTCATCTTCTTTATAGGAGAGAATAGAGTGAAACCTAAATATAAAAACTGCTACTGTAGACGAACGCATGAACGTAGAAGAACAAAATTTGGTGAGCCAAGTGGGATTTGTGTACTGATCATTACCACCAAGTATCATCATGATTCGGTGAGAAAATATTTGCTGGTATTTCGGAAACTCGTAAATTCTTAGAAGCTTGGCAACCCCTCTCAATGAAAGTGCTTTTCCACAGTCTGTGCCTAGGGCGACTTGAAGAGGAAACAAACCATAGAGACAAAACTGAGAACTCCTTTACTTTGTCAAGATTCAAAGAGCTATTACACACCATGTTGGATTTAGAGTTCCATTCATCTATCTATGTAGGAGAGAACAGAGTGAAACCTAAATATAAAAACTGCTACTGGAGACGAACGAATCAACCCAGAAGAACAAAATTTGGTGAGCCAAGTGGGATTTGTGTACTGATCATTACCACCAAGTATCCTCAAGATTGGGTGAAAAAATATTTGCTGTTATTTCGGAAACTCGTTATTTCTTAAAACTTGGCGACCCCTCTCAATGAAAATAATTTTCCACAGTCTGTGCCTAGGGCGACTTGAAGATCAAACAAACCATAGAGACAAAACTTAGAACTCCTTTATTTTGTCAACTTTCAAAGAGCTACTGAAAACCATGATGGATTTAGAGTTCCTAATTCATCTATCTATATAGGAGAGAACAGAGTGAAACCTAAATATAAAAACTGCTACTGTAAACGAACGCTTCAACCTAGAAGAACAAAATTTGGTGAGCCAAGTGGGATTTGTGTACTGATAATTACCACCAAGTATCATCAACATTGGGTGAAAAAATATTTGCTGGTATTTCACAAACTCGTAATTTATTGGAAGCTTGGCAACCCCTCTCAATGAAAGTGCTTTTCCACCGTCTCTGCTTTGGGCTACATGAAGTGGAAACAAATCATAGAGACAAAACTGAGAACTCCTTTATTTTGTCAAGTTTCAAAGAGCTACTACAAACCATGTTGGATTTAGAGTTCCAAATTCATCTATCTATATAGGAGAGAACAGAGTGAACCTAAATATTAAAAATGCTACTGTAAACGAACGCTTCCACCTAGAAGAATAAAATTGGGTGAGCCAAGTGGGATTTGTGTACCGATCATTACCACCAAGTATCATAAAGATTGGGTGAAAAAATTTTTGCTGGTATTTCGGAAACTCGTTATTTCTTAAAAGCTTGGCAACCCCTCTCAATGAAAGGGATTTTCCACAGTCTGTGCCTAGGGCGACTTGAAGAGGAAACAAACCATAGAGACAAAACTGAGAACTCCTTTACTTTGTCAAGTTTCAAAGAGCCATTACACACCATGTTGGATTTAGAGTTCCATTCATCTATCTATGTAGGAGAGAACAGAGTGAAACCTAAATATAAAAACTGCTACTGTAGACGAACGCTTCAACCCAGAAGAACAAAATTTGATGAGCCAAGTGGGATTTGTGTACTGATCATTACCACCAAGTATCCTCAAGATTGGGTGAAAAAATATTTGCTGGTATTTCGGAAACTCGTTATTTCTTAAAACTTGGCAACCCCTCTCAATGAAAGTGCTTTTCCACAGTCTGTGCCTAGGGCGACTTGAAGAGGAAACAAACCATAGAGACAAAACTGAGAACTCCTTTACTTTGTCAAGTTTCAAACAGCTATTACACACCATGATGGATTTAGAGTTCCAAATTCATCTATCTATGTAGGAGAGAACAGAGAGTAACCTAAATATGAAAACTGCTAGTGTAGACGAACGCTTCAACCCAGAAGAACAAAATTTGGTGAGCCAAGTGGTAATTGTGTACTGATCATTACCACCAAGAATCATCAACATTGGGTGAAAAAATATTTGCTGGTATTTCGGAAACTCGTTATTTTTTAGAAGCTTGGCAACCCCTCTTAATGAAAGTGCTTTTCCACAGTCTGTGCCAGGGATACTTGAAGAGGAAACAAACCATAGAGAAAAAACTGAGAACTCCTTTATTTTGTCAAGTTTCAAAGAGCTACTACAAACCATGTTGGATTTAGAGTTCCAAATTCATCTATCAATATAGGAGAGAACAGAGTGAAACCAAAATATAAAAACTGCTACTGTAGACGAACGCTTCAAACTAGAAGAACAAAATTTGGTGAGCCAAGGGCGATTTGTGTACTGATCATTACCACCAAGTATCATCAAGATTGGGTGAAAAAATATTTGCTGGTATTTCCGAAAATATTTTTTCTTAGAAGCTTGGCAACCCCTCTCAATGAAAATGCTTTTCCACACTCTGTGCCTAGGGCTACATGAAGATGAAAGAAAGCATAGAGACAAAACTGAGAACTCCTTTATTTTGAAAAGTTTCAAAGAGCTACTAGAAACCATGTTTGATTTAGAGTTACAAATTCATCTATCTATATAGGAGAGAACAGAGTGAAACCTAAATATAAAAACTGCTACTGTAAACGAACCCTTCAACCTAGAAGAACAAAATTTGCTGACCCAAGTGGGATTTGTGTTCTCATCATTACCACCAAGTATCATCAACATTGGGTGAAAAAATATTTGCTGGTATTTCGGAAACTCGTAATTTATTGGAAGCTTGGCAACCCCTTTCAATGAAAGTGCTTTTCCACAGTCTCTGCTTAGGGCTACATGAAGTGAAAACAAGTCATAGAGACAAAACTGAGACCTCCTTTATTTTGTCAAGTTTCAAAGAGCTACTACAAACCATGTTGGATTTAGAGTTCCAAATTCATATATCTATATAGGAGAGAACAGAGGGAAAACTAAAAATATAAACTGCTACTATAAACGAACGCTTCATCCTAGAAGAACAAAATTTGGTGAGTAAGTTGGATTTGTGTACCGATCATGACCACCAAGTATCATCAAGATTCGGTGAAAAAATATTTGCTGATATTTCGGAAACTCCTCATTTCTTAGAAGCGTGGCAACCCTTCTCAATGAAAGTGCTTTTCCACAGTCTTTGCATAGGACTACTTGAAGAGGAAACAAACCATAAAAAAAATCTGAGAAATCCTTTATTTCGTCAAGTTTCAAAGAGCTACTACAAACCATGTTGGATTTAGGGTTCCAAATTCATCTATCAATATAGGAGAGAATAGAGTGAAACCTAAATATAAAAACTGCTACTGTAGACGAACGCATCAACGTAGAAGAACAAAATTTGGTGAGCCAAGTGGGATTAGTGTACTGATCATTACCACCAAGTATCATCATGATTGGGTGAGAAAATATTTGCTGGTATTTCGGAAACTCGTAAATTCTTAGAAGCTTGGCAACCCCTCTCAATGAAAGTGCTTTTCCACAGTCTGTGCCTAGGGCGACTTGAAAGGAAACAAACCATAGAGACAAAACTGAGAACTCCTTTACTTTGTCAAGATTCAAAGAGCTATTACACACCATGTTGGATTTAGAGTTCCATTCATCTATCTATGTAGGAGAGAACAGAGTGAAACCTAAATATAAAAACTGCTACTGGAGACGAACGAATCAACCCAGAAGAACAAAATTTGGTGAGCCAAGTGGGATTTGTGTACTGATCATTACCACCAAGTATCCTCAAGATTGGGTGAAAAAATATTTGCTGTTATTTCGGAAACTCGTTATTTCTTAAAACTTGGCAACCCCTCTCAATGAAAATGCTTTTCCACAGTCTGTGCCTAGGGCGACTTGAAGAGGAAACAAACCATAGAGACAAAACTTAGAACTCCTTTATTTTGTCAACTTTCAAAGAGCTACTGAAAACCATGATGGATTTAGAGTTCCTAATTCATCTATCTATATAGGAGAGAACAGAGTGAAACCTAAATATAAAAACTGCTACTGTAAACGAACGCTTCAACTAAAGAACAAAATTTGGTGAGCCAAGTGGGATTTGTGTACTGATCATTACCACCAAGTATCATCAAGATTGGGTGAAAAAATATTTGCTGGTATCTCACAACTCGTAATTTATTGGAAGCTTGGCAACCCCTCTCAATGAAAGTGCTTTTCCACCGTCTCTGCTTTGGGCTACATGAAGTGGAAACAAATCATAGAGACAAAACTGAGAACTCCTTTATTTTGTCAAGTTTCAAAGAGCTACTACAAACCATGTTGGATTTAGAGTTCCAAATTCATCTATCTATATAGGAGAGAACAGAGTGAACCTAAATATTAAAAATGCTACTGTAAACGAATGCTTCAACCTAGAAGAATAAAATTGGGTGAGCCAAGTGGGATTTGTGTACCGATCATTACCACCAAGTATCCTCAAGATTGGGTGAAAAAATTTTTGCTGGTATTTCGGAAACTCGTTATTTCTTAAAAGCTTGGCAACCCCTCTCAATGAAAGGGATTTTCCACAGTCTGTGCCTAGGGCGACTTGAAGAGGAAACAAACCATAGAGACAAAACTGAGAACTCCTTTACTTTGTCAAGTTTCAAAGAGCTATTACACACCATGTTGGATTTAGAGTTCCATTCATCTATCTATGTAGGAGAGAACAGAGTGAAACCTAAATATAAAAACTGCTACTGTAGACGAACGCTTCAACCCAGAAGAACAAAATTTGATGAGCCAAGTGGAATTTGTGTACTGATCATTACCACCAAGTATCCTCAAGATTGGGTGAAAAAATATTTGCTGGTATTTCGGAAACTCGTTATTTCTTAAAACTTGACAACCCCTCTCAATGAAAGTGCTTTTCCACAGTCTGTGCCTAGGGCGACTTGAAGAGGAAACAAACCATAGAGACAAAACTGAGAACTCCTTTACTTTGTCAAGTTTCAAACAGCTATTACACGCCATGATGGATTTAGAGTTCCAAATTCATCTATCTATGTAGGAGAGAACAGAGAGTAACCTAAATATGAAAACTGCTAGTGTAGACGAACGCTTCAACCCAGAAGAACAAAATTTGGTGAGCCAAGTGGTATTTGTGTACTGATCATTACCACCAAGAATCATCAACATTGGGTGAAAAAATATTTGCTGGTATTTCGGAAACTCGTTATTTCTTAGAAGGTTGGCAACCCCTCTCAATGAAAGTGCTTTTCCACAGTCTTTGACAAGGATACTTGAAGAGGAAACAAACCATAGAGACAAAACTGAGAACTCCTTTATTTTGTCAAGTTTCAAAGAGCTACTACAAACCATGTTGGATTTCGAGTTCCAAATTCATCTATCTATATAGGAGAGAAGAGAGTGAACCTAAATATTAAAAATGCTACTGTAAACGAACGCTTCAACGTAGAAGAATAAAATTTGGTGAGCCACGTGGGATTTGTGTACCGATCATTACCACAAGTATCATAAAGATTGGGTGAAAAAATTTTTGCTGGTATTTCGGAAACTCGTTATTTCTTAAAAACTTGGCAACCCCTCTCAATGAAAGTGCTTTTCCACAGTCTGTGTCTAGGGCGACTTGAAGAGGAAACAAACCATAGAGACAAAACTGAGAACTCCTTTACTTTGTCAAGTTTCAAACATCTATTAAACACCATGATGGATTTAGAGTTCCAAATTCATCTATCTATGTAGGAGAGAACAGAGAGTAACCTAAATATAAAAACTGCTAGTGTAGACAAACGCTTCAACCCAGAAGAACAAAATTTGGTGAGCCAAGTGGTATTTGTGTACTGATCATTACCACCAAGAATCATCAACATTGGGTGAAAAAATATTTGCTGGTATTTCGGAAACTCTTTATTTTTTAGAAGCTTGGCAACCCCTCTCAATGAAAGTGCTTTTCCACAGTCTGTGCCAAGGATACTTGAAGAGGAAACAAACCATAGAGAAAAAACTGAGAACTCCTTTATTTTGTCACGTTTCAAAGAGCTACTACAAACCATGTTGGATTTAGTGGTCCAAATTCATCTATCAATATAGGGGAGAACAGAGTGAAACCTAAATATAAAAACTGCTACTGTAGACGAACGCTTCAAACTAGAAGAACAAAATTTGGTGAGCCAAGGGCGATTTGTGTACTGATCATTACCACCAAGTATCATCAAGATTGGGTGAAAAAATATTTGCTGGTATTTCCGAAAATGTTTTTTCTTAGAAGCTTGGCAACCCCTCTCAATGAAAATGCTTTTCCACACTCTGTGCCTAGGGCTACATGAAGATGAAAGAAAGCATAGCGACAAAACTGAGAACGCCTTTATTTTGACAAGTTTCAAAGAGCTACTAGAAACAATGTTTGATTTAGAGTTACAAATTCATCTATCTATATAGGAGAGAACAGAGTGAAATCTAAATATAAAAACTGCTACTGTAAACGAACGCTTCAACCTAGAAGAACAAAATTTGGTGACCCAAGTGGGATTTGTGTTCTGATCATTACCACCAAGTATTATCAACATTGGGTGAAAAAATATTTGTTGGTATTTCGGAAACTCATAATTTCTTGGAAGATTGGCCACCCCTTTCAATGAAAGTGCTTTTCCACAGTCTGTGACTAGGGCTACTTGAAGAGGAAACAAACCATAGGGACAAAACGGAGAACTCCTTTATTTTGTCAAGTTTCAAAGAGCTACAACAAACCATGTTTTATTTAGAGTTTCAAATTCATCTATCTATATAGGAGAGAAAAGAGAGAAACCTAAATATAAAAACTGCTACTGTAGACGAAAGCTTCAACCTAGAAGAACAAAATTTGTTGAGCCAAGTGGGATTTGTATACTTGTCATTACCACGACGTATCATCAAGATTATGTGAAAAAATATTTGCTGGTATTTCGGAAACTCGTAATTTATTGGAAGCTTGGCAACCCCGTTCAATGAAAGTGCTTTTCCACAGTATCTGCTTAGGGCTACATGAAGTGGAAACAATTCATAGAGACAAAACTGAGAACTCCTTTATTTTGTCAAGTTTCAAAGAGCTACTACAAACCATGTTGGATTTAGACTTCCAAATTCATCTATCAATTTGGAGAGAACAGAGTGAAACCGAAAAATAAAAACTGCTACTGTAGACGAACGCTTCAACCTAGAAGAACAAAATATGGTGAGCTAAGAGGGCTTTGTGTAATGATCATTACCACCAAGTATCATCAAGTTTGGGTGTAAAAATATTTGCTGGTATTTCGGAAACTCGTAATTTCTTGGAAGCTTTGCTATGCCTTTCAATGAAAGTGCTTTTCCACAGTCTGTGCCTAGGGCTACTTGAAGAGAAAACAAACCATAGAGTCAATACTGAGAACTTCTTTGTTTTGTCAACTTTCAAGAGCTACTACAACCATGTTGGATTTAGTGTTCCAAAATTCATCTATCTATACATGAGAGAACAGAGGGAAACCTAAAAATATAAACTGCTACTGTAAACAAACGTGTCAACATAGAAGAACAAAATTTGGTGAGTCAAGTGGGATTTGTTTACCGATCATTACCACCAAGTATCATCAAGATTGGGTGAGAAAATATTTGCTGGTATTTCGGAAACTCATTATTTCTTAGAAGCTTGGCAACCCTCTCAAAGAAAGTGCTTTTCCACAATCTGTTCCTAGGGCTACTTGAAGCTTAACAAACCATAGAGACAAACTGACAACTCCTTTATTTTGTCAAGTTGTAAAAAGCTACTACAATTCATGTTGGATTTAGCATTCCAAATTCATCTATCTATATAGGAGAGAACAGAGTGAAATCTAAATATAAAAACTGCCTACTGTAAACGAACGCTTCACCAAGAAGAACAAAATTTGGTGACCCAAGTGGGATTGTGTTCTGATCATTACCACCAAGTATTATCAACATTGGGTGAAAAAATATTTGTTGGTATTTCGGAAACTCATAATTTCTTGGAAGATTGGCCACCCCTTTCAATGAAAGTGCTTTTCCACAGTCTGTGACTAGGGCTACTTGAAGAGGAAACAAACCATAGAGACAAAACTGAGAACTCCTTTATTTTGTCAAGTTTCAAAGAGCTACAACAAACCATGTTTTATTTAGAGTTTCAAATTCATCTATCTATATAGGAGAGAAAAGAGAGAAACCTAAATATAAAAACTGCTACTGTAGACGAAAGCTTCAACCTAGAAGAACAAAATTTGTTGAGCCAAGTGGGATTTGTATACTTGTCATTACCACGACGTATCATCAAGATTGGGTGACAAATATTTGCTGGTATTTCGGAAACTCGTAATTTATTGGAAGCTTGGCAACCCCGTTCAATGAAAGTGCTTTTCCACTGTATCTGCTTAGGGCTACATGAAGTGAAAACAATTCATAGAGACAAACTGAGAACTCCTTTATTTTGTCAAGTTTCAAAGAGCTACTACAAACCATGTTGGATTTAGACTTCCAAATTCATCTATCAATTTGGAGAGAACAGAGTGAAACCGAAAAATAAAAACTGCTACTGTAGACGAACGCTTCAACCTAGAAGAACAAAATATGGTGAGCTAAGAGGGCTTTGTGTAATCATCATTACCACCAAGTATCATCAAGTTTGGGTGTAAAAATATTTGCTGGTATTTCGGAAACTCGTAATTTCTGAAGCTTTGCTATGCCTTTCAATGAAAGTGCTTTTCCACAGTCTGTGCCTAGGGCTACTTGAAGAGAAAACAAACCCATAGAGTCAATACTGAGAACTTCTTTGTTTTGTCAACTTTCAAAGAGCTACTACAAACCATGTTGGATTTAGTGTTCCAAATTCATCTATCTATACATGAGAGAACAGAGGGAAACCTAAAAATATAAACTGCTACTGTAAACAAACGTGTCAACATAGAAGAACAAAATTTGGTGAGTCAAGTGGGATTTGTTTACCGATCATACAACCAAGAGTCATCAAGATTGGGTGAGAAAATATTTGCTGGTATTTCGGAAACTCATTATTTCTTAGAAGCTTGGCAACCCCTCTCAAAGAAAGTGCTTTTCCACAATCTGTTCCTAGGGCTACTTGAAGCTTAAACAAACCATAGAGACAAAACTGACAACTCCTTTATTTTGTCAAGTTGTAAAAAGCTACTACAATCCATGTTGGATTTAGCGTTCCAAATTCATCTATCTATATAGGAGAGAACAGAGTGAAATCTAAATATAAAAACTGCTACTGTAAACGAACGCTTCAACCTAGAAGAACAAAATTTGGTGACCCAAGTGGGATTTGTGTTCTGATCATTACCACCAAGTATTATCAACATTGGGTGAAAAAATATTTGTTGGTATTTCGGAAACTCATAATTACTTGGAAGATTGGCCACCCCTTTCAATGAAAGTGCTTTTCCACAGTCTGTGACTAGGGCTACTTGAAGAGGAAACAAACCATAGAGACAAAACTGAGAACTCCTTTATTTTGTCAAGTTTCAAAGAGCTACAACAAACCATGTTTTATTTAGAGTTTCAAATTCATCTATCTATATAGGAGAGAAAAGAGAGAAACCTAAATATAAAAACTGCTACTGTAGACGAAAGCTTCAACCTAGAAGAACAAAATTTGTTGAGCCAAGTGGGATTTGTATACTTGTCATTACCACGACGTATCATCAAGATTGGGTGAAAAAATATTTGCTGGTATTTCGGAAACTCGTAATTTATTGGAAGCTTGGCAACCCCGTTCAATGAAAGTGCTTTTCCACAGTATCTGCTTAGGGCTACATGAAGTGGAAACAATTCATAGAGACAAAACTGAGAACTCCTTTATTTTGTCAAGTTTCAAAGAGCTACTACAAACCATGTTGGATTTAGACTTCCAAATTCATCTATCAATTTGGAGAGAACAGAGTGAAACCGAAAAATAAAAACTGCTACTGTAGACGAACGCTTCAACCTAGAAGAACAAAATATGGTGAGCTAAGAGGGCTTTGTGTAATGATCATTACCACCAAGTATCATCAAGTTTGGGTGTAAAAATATTTGCTGGTATTTCGGAAACTCGTAATTTCTTGGAAGCTTTGCTATGCCTTTCAATGAAAGTGCTTTTCCACAGTCTGTGCCTAGGGCTACTTGAAGAGAAAACAAACCATAGAGTCAATACTGAGAACTTCTTTGTTTTGTCAACTTTCAAAGAGCTACTACAAACCATGTTGGATTTAGTGTCCCAAATTCATCTATCTATACATGAGAGAACAGAGGGAAACCTAAAAATATAAACTGCTACTGTAAACAAACGTGTCAACATAGAAGAACAAAATTTGGTGAGTCAAGTGGGATTTGTTTACCGATCATTACCACCAAGTATCATCAAGATTGGGTGAGAAAATATTTGCTGGTATTTCGGAAACTCATTATTTCTTAGAAGCTTGGCAACCCCTCTCAAAGAAAGTGCTTTTCCACAATCTGTTCCTAGGGCTACTTGAAGCTTAAACAAACCATAGAGACAAAACTGACAACTCCTTTATTTTGTCAAGTTGTAAAAAGCTACTACAATCCATGTTGGATTTAGCGTTCCAAATTCATCTATCTATATAGGAGAGAACAGAGTGAAACCTAAAAATAAAAACTGCTACTGTAAACGAGCGCCTCAACCTAGAAGAACAAAATTTGGTGAGCCAAGTGGGATTTGTGTACTAATCATTTCCACCAAGTATCATCAAGATTGGGTGAAAAAACATTTGCTGGTATTTCTGAAACTCGTTATTTCTTAGAAGCTTGGCAACCCCTCTCAATAAAAGTGCTTTCTACAGTCTGTGCCTAGGGCTACTTGAAGAGGAAACAAACCATAGAGACAAAACTGAGAATTCCTTTATTTTGTCCAGTTTCAAAGAGCTACTAAAAACCATGTTGAATTCAGAGTTCCAAATTCATCTATCTATATAGGAGAGAACAGAGTGAAACCTAAATATAAAAACTGCTACTGTAAACGAACGCTTCAACCTAGAAGAACAAAATATGGTGAGCTAAGAGGGCTTTGTGTAATGATCATTACCACCAAGTATCATCAAGTTTGGGTGTAAAAATATTTGCTGGTATTTCGGAAACTCGTAATTTATTGGAAGCTTGGCAAACCCGTTTAATGAAAGTGCTTTTCCACAGTATCTGCTTAGGGCTACATGAAGTGGAAACAATTCATAGAGACAAAACTGAGAACTCCTTTATTTTGTCAAGTTTCAAAGAGCTACTACAAACCATGTTGGATTTAGACTTCCAAATTCATCTATCAATTTGGAGAGAACAGAGTGAAACCGAAAAATAAAAACTGCTACTGTAGACGAACGCTTCAACCTAGAAGAACAAAATATGGTGAGCTAAGAGGGCTTTGTGTAATGATCATTACCACCAAGTATCATCAAGTTTGGGTGTAAAAATATTTGCTGGTATTTCGGAAACTCGTTTTTTCTTAGAAGCTTGGCAACCCCTCTCAATGAAAGTGCTTTTCCACAGTCTGTGCCTAGGGCTACTTGAAGAGAAAACAAACCATAGTGTCAAAACTGAGAACTCCTTTTTTTTGTCAAGTTTCAAAGATCTACTACAAACCAGGTTGGATTTAGAGTTCCAAATTCATCTATCTATATAGGAGAGACCAGATTGAAACCTAAAAATAAAAACTGCTACTGTAAACGAACAATTCAACCTAGAAGAACAAAATTTGGTGAGCCAAGTGGAATTTGTGGACTTATCATTACCACCACATATCATCAAGATTGGGTGAAAAAACATTTGCTGGTATTTCTGAAACTCGTTATTTCTTAGAAGCTTGGCAACATCTCTCAATGAAAGTGCTTTTCCACAGTCTGTGCCTAGGACTACTTGAAGAGGAAAGGAACCATAGAGAAAAAAGTGAGAACTCCTTTATTTTGTCAAGTTTCAAAGAGCTACTACAAACCATGTTGGATTTAGAGTTCCAAATTCATCTATCTATATAGCAGAGAACAGAGTGAAACCTAAATATAAAAACTGCTACTGTAGACGAACGCATCAACGTAGAAGAACAAAATTTGGTGAGCCAAGTGGGATTTGTGTACTGATCATTACCACCAAGTATCATCATGATTGGGTGAAAAAATATTTGCTGGTATTTCGGAAACTCGTAATTTCTTAGAAGTTTGGCAACCCCTCTCAATGAAAGTGCTTTTCAACAGTCTGTGCCTAGGGCTACTTGAAGATGAAACAAACCATGGAGACAAAACTGAGAACTCCTTTATTTTGTCAAGTTTCAAAGAACTACTACAAACCATGTTGGATTTTGAGTTCCAAATTCATCTATCTATATAGGAGAGAACAGAGTGAAACCTAAATATAAAAACTGCTACTGTAGACGAACGCTTCTACCTAGAAGAACAAAATTTGGTGAACCAAGTGGGATTTGTGTACTGATCATTACCTCCAAGTATCATCAACATTGGGTGAAAAAATATTTGCTGTTATTTCGGAAAATCGATATTTCTTAGAAGCTTGCCAACCCCTCTCAATAAAAGTGCTTTTCCACAGTCTGTGAATAGGGCTACTTGTAGAGTAAACAAACCATAGAGACAAAACTGAGAACTCCTTTATTTTGTCAAGTTTCAAAGAGCTACTACAAACCATGTTGGATTTAGCGTTCCAAATTCATCTATCTATATAGGAGAGAACAGAGGGAAACCTAAATATAAAAACTGCTACTGTAGACGAACGCTTCTACCTAGAAGAACAAAATTTGGTGAACCAAGTGGGATTTGTGTACTGATCATTACCTCCAAGTATCATCAACATTGGGTGAAAAAATATTTGCTGTTATTTCGGAAAATCGTTATTTCTTAGAAGCTTGGCAACCACTCTCAATAAAAGTGCTTTTCCACAGTATGTGAATAGGGCTACTTGAAGAGGAAACAAACCATGGAGACAAAACTGAGAACTCCTTTATTTGGTCAAGTTTCAAAGAGCTACTACAAACCATGTTGGATTTAGAGTTCCAAATTCATCTATCTATATAGGAGAGAACAGAGTGAAACCTAAAAATAAAACTGCCACTGTAAACGAACAATTCAATCTAGAAGAACAAAATTTGGTGAGCCAAGTGGGATTTGTGGACTTGTAATTACCACCACGTATCATCAAGATTGGGTTAAAAAATATTTGCTGGTATTTCGGAAACTCGTAATTTCTTGAAAGCTTGGCAACCCCTCTCAATTAAAGTGCTTCTCCACAGTCTCTGCTTTGGGCTACTTGACACGGAAACAAATCATAGAGACAAAACTGAGAACTCCTTTATTTTGTCAAGTTTCAAAGAGCTACTACAAACCATGTTGGATTTAGAGTTCCAAATTCATCTATCTATATAGGAGAGAACAGAGTGAAACCTAAATATAAAAAGTGCTACTGTAGACGAAAGCTTCAACCTAGAAGAACAAAATTTGTTGAGCCAAGTGGGATTTGTATACTTGTCATTACCACGACGTATCATCAAGATTGGGTGAAAAAATATTTGCTTTTATTTCGGAAACTCGAAATTTCTTGGAAGCTTTGCAATGCCTTTCAATGAAAGTGCTTTTCCACAGTCTGTGCCTAGGGCTACTTGAAGAGAAAACAAACCATAGAGTCAAAACTGAGAACTCCTTTGTTTTGTCAACTTTCAAAGAGCTACTACAAACCATGTTGGATTTAGTGTTCCAAATTCATCTATCTATACATGAGAGAACAGAGGGAAACCTAAAAATATAAACTGCTAGTATAAATGAACGTCTCAACCTAGAAGAACAAAATTTGGTGAGTCAAGTGGGATTTGTTTACTGATCATTACCACCAAGAATCATCAAGATTGGGTGAGAAAATATTTGCTGGTATTTCGGAAACTCATTATTTCTTAGAAGCTTGGCAACCCCTCTCAAAGAAAGTGCTTTTCCACAGTCTGTTCCTAGGGCTACTTGAAGCTTAAACAAACCATAGAGACAAAATTGAGAACTCCTTTATTTTGTCAATTTGTAAAAAGCTACTACAAACCATGTTGGATTTAGCGTTCCAAATTCATCTATCTATATAGGAGAGAACAGAGTGAAACCTAAAAATAAAAACTGCTACTGTAAACGAACGCTTCAACCTAGAAGAACAAAATTTGGTGAGCCAAGTGGGATTTGTGTACTAATCATTTCCACCAAGTATCATCAAGATTGGGTGAAAAAACTTTTGCTGGTATTTCTGAAACAAGTTATTTCTTAGAAGCTTGGCAACCCCTCTCAATGAAAGTGCTTTTCCACAGTCTGTGGCTAGGACTACTTGAAGAGGAAACAAACCGTAGAGACAAAACTGAGAACTCCTTTATTTTGTCAAGTTTCAAAGAGCTACTACAAACCATGTTGGATTTAGAGTTCCAAATTCATCTATCTATATAGGAGAGAACAGAGTGAAACCTAAAAATAAAAACTGCTACTGTAAACGAACAATTCAATCTAGAAGAACAAAATTGGGTGAGCCAAGTGGGATTTGTGGACTTGTAATTACCAACACGTATCATCAAGATTGGGTGAAAAAATATTTGCTGGTATTTCGGAAACTCGTAATTTCTTGAAAGCTTGGCAACCCCTTTCAATGAAAGTGCTTTTCCACAGTCTCTGCTTAGGGCGACAGGAAGCGGAAACAAATCATAGAGACAAAACTGAAAACTCCTTTATTTTGTCAAGTTTCAAAGAGCTACTACAAACCATGTTGGATTTTGAGTTCCAAATTCATCTATCTATATAGGAGAGAACAGAGTGAAACCTAAATATAAAAACTGCTACTGTAGACGAACGCTTCTACCTAGAAGAACAGAATTTGGTGAACCAAGTGGGATTTGTGTACTGATCATTACCTCCAAGTATCATCAACATTGGGTGAAAAAATATTTTCTATTTTTACGGAAAATCGTTATTTCTTAGAAGCTTGGCAACCCCTCTCAATAAAAGTGCTTTTCCACAGTCTGTGAATAGGGCTACTTGAAGAGGAAACAAACCATGGAGACAAAACTGAGAACTCCTTTATTTTGTCATGTTTCAAAGAGCTACTACAAACCATGTTGGATTTAGAGTTCCAAATTCATCTATCTATATAGCAGAGAACAGAGTGAAACCTAAATATAAAAACTGCTACTGTAGACGAACGCATCAACGTAGAAGAACAAAATTTGGTGAGCCAAGTGGGATTTGTGTACTGATCATTACCACCAAGTATCAACATGATTGGGTGAAAAAATATTTGCTGGCATTTCGGAAACTCGTAATTTCTTAGAAGTTTGGCAACCCCTCTCAATGAAAGTGCTTTTCCACAGTCTGTGCCTAGGGATAATTCAAGATGAAACAAACCATAGAGACAAAACTGAGAACTCCTTTATTTTGTCAAGTTTCAAAGAGCGACTATAAACCATGTTGGATTTAGAGTTCCAAATTCATCTATCTATATAGGAGAGAACAGAGTGAAACCTAAATATAAAAACTGCTACTGTAGACGAACGCTTCTACCTAGAACAACAAAATTTGGTTAACCAAGTGGGATTTGTGTACTGATCATTACCTCCAAGTATCATCAACTTTGGGTGAAAAAATATTTGCTGGTATTTCGGAAACTCGTAATTTATTGGAAGCTTGGCAACCCCGTTCAATGAAAGTGCTTTTCCACAGTATTTGCTTAGGGCTACATGAAGTGGAAACAATTCATAGAGACAAAACTGAGAACTCCTTTATTTTGTCAAGTTTCAAAGAGCTACTACAAACCATGTTGGATTTAGCGTACCAAATTCATCTATCTATATAGGAGAGAACAGAGTGAAACCTAAATATAAAAACTGCTACTGTAAACGAACGCTTCAACCTAGAAGAACAAAATTTGGAAAGCCAAGTGTGATTTGTGTACTAATCATTTCCACGAAGTATCATCAAGATTGGGTGAAAAAACATTTGCTGGTATTTCTGAAACTCGTTATTTCTTAGAAGCTTGGCAACCTCTCTCAATGAAAGTGCTTTTCCACAGTCTGTGCCTAGGACTACTTGAAGAGGAAACGAACCATAGAGACAAAAGTGAGAACTCCTTTATTTTGTCAAGTTTCAAAGAGCTACTTCAAACCATGTTGGATTTAGAGTTCCAAATTCATCTATCTATATAGCAGAGAACAGCGTGAAACCTAAATATAAAAACTACTACTGTAGACGAGCGCTTCAACCTAGAAGAACAAAATATGGTAAGTAAGTGGGATTTGTGTACCGATCATTACCACCAAGTATCATCAAGATTGGGTGAAAAAATATTCGCTGGTATTTCGGAAACTCGTAATTTCTTGGAAGCTTGGCAACCCCTCTCAATTAAATTGCTTTTCCACAGTTTCTGCCTAGGGCTACTTGAAAAGGAAACAAACCATAGAGACAAAAATGAGAACTCCTTTATTTTCTCAAGTTTCAAAGAGCTACTACAAACCATGTTGGATTTAGAGTTCCAAATTCATCTATCAAAATAGGAGAGAACAGAGTGCAACCTAAAAATGAAAACTGCTACTGTAAACGAATGCTTCAACCTAGAAGAACAAAATTTTGTGAGCCAAGTGTGATTTGTGGACTTGTCATTACCACCACGTATCATCAAGATTGGGTGAAAAAATATTTGCTGATATTTCGGAAAATCATTATTTCTTAGAAGCTTGGCAACCCCTCTCAATGAAAGTGCTTTTCCACAGTCTGTGCCTAGGGCTACTTGAAGAGGAAACAAATCATACAGACAAAACTGAGAACTCCTTTATTGTGTAAAGTTATAAAGAGCTACTACAAACCATGTTGGATTTAGAGTTCCAAATTCATCTATCTTTATAGGAGAGAACAGAGGCAAAACTAAAAATATAAACTGCTACTGTAAACGAACGCTTCATCCTAGAAGAACAAAATTTGGTGAGTCAAGTGGGATTTGTGTATCGATCCTGACGACCAAGTATCATCAAGTTTCGGAGAAAAAATATTTGCTGATATTTCAGAAACTCGTTATTTTTTAGAAGCTTGGCAACTCCTTTCAATGAAAGTGCTTTTCCACATCTGTGACTAGGGCTACTTGAAGAGGAATCAAACCATAGAGACAAAACTGAGAACTCCTTTATTTTGTCAAGTTTCAAAGAGCTACTACAAACCATGTTGGATTTAGAGTTCCAAATTCATCTATCTATATAGGAGAGAACAGAGTGAAACCTAAAAATAAAAACTGCTACTGTAAACGAATGCTTCAACCTAGATGAAGAAAATTTGGTGAGCCAAGTGGGATTTGTGGAGTTGTCATTACCACCACGTGTCATCAAGATTGGGTGAAAAAATATTTGATGGTATTTCGGAAACTCGTAATTTCTTGAAAGCTTGGCAACCCCTCTCAATTTAAGTGCTTATCCACAGTCTCTGCTTAGGGCTACTTGAAGCGGAAACAAATCATAGAGACAAAACTGAGAACACTTTTATTTTGTCAAGTTGTAAAAAGCTACTACAAACCATGTTGGATTTAGAGTTCCAAATTCATCTATCTATATAGGAGAGAACAGAGTGAAACCTAAAAATAAACACTGCTACTGTAAACATACGCTTCGACCTAGAAGAACAAAATTTGGTGAGCCAAGTGGGATTTGTGTACTAATCATTAGCACGAAGTATCATCAAGATTGGGTGAAAAAATATTTGCTGGTATTTCTGAAACTCGTAATTTCTTAGAAGCTTGGCAACCCCTCCCAATGAAAGTGCTTTTGCACAGTCTGTGGCTAGGACTACTTGAAGAGGAAACAAACCATAGAGACAAAACTGAGAACATCTTTATTTTGTCAAGTTTCAAAGAGCTACTACAAACCAAGTTTTATTTAGAGTTCCAATTTCATCTATCTATATAGGAGACAACAGAGAGAAACCTAAAAATAAAAACTGCTACTGTAAACGAACGCTTCAACCTAGAAGAACAAAATTTGGTGAGCCAAGTGGGATTTGTGTACTGATCATGACGACCAAGTATCATCAAGATTCGGTGAAAAAATATTTGCTGATATTTCGGAAACTCGTTATTTCTTAGAAGCTTGGCAACCCCTTTCAATGAAAGTGCTTTTCCACAGTCTGTGACTAGGGCTACTTGAAGAGGAATCAAACCATAGAGACAAAACTGAGAACTCCTTTATTTTGTAAAGTTTCAAAGTGCTACTACAAACCATGTTGGATTTAGAGTTCCAAATTCATCTATCTATATAGGAGAGAAAAGAGAGAAACCTAAATATAAAAACTGCTACTGTAGACGAAAGCTTCAACCTAGAAGAACAAAATTTGTTGAGCAAAGGTGGATTTGTATACTTCTCATTACCACGACGTATCATCAAGATTGGGTGAAAAAATATTTGCTTTTATTTCGGAAACTCGTAATTTCTTGGAAGCTTTGCAATGCCTTTCAATGAAAGTGCTTTTCCACAGTCTGTGCCTAGGGCTACTTGAAGAGAAAACAAACCATAGAGTCAAAACTGAGAACTCCTTTGTTTTGTCAACTTTCAAAGAGCTACTACAAACCATGTTGGATTTAGTGTTCCAAATTCATCTATCTATACATGAGAGAACAGAGGGAAACCTAAAAATATAAACTGCTACTGTAAATGAACGTCTCAACCTAGAAGAACAAAATTTGGTGAGTCAAGTGGGATTTGTTTACCGATCATTACCACCAAGTATCATCAAGATTGGGTGAGAAAATATTTGCTGGTATTTCGGAAACTCATTATTTCTTAGAAGCTTGGCAACCCCTCTCAAAGAAAGTGCTTTTCCACAGTCTGTTCCTAGGGCTACTTGAAGCTTAAACAAACCATAGAGACAAAATTGAGAACTCCTTTATTTTGTCAATTTTTAAAAAGCTACTACAAACCATGTTGGATTTAGCGTTCCAAATTCATCTATCTATATAGGAGACAACAGAGTGAAACCTAAAAATAAAAACTGCTACTGTAAACGAACGCTTCAACCTAGAAGAACAAAATTTGGTGAGCCAAGTGGGATTTGTGTACTAATCATTTCCACCAAGTATCATCAAGATTGGGTGAAAAAACTTTTGCTGGTATTTCTGAAACAAGTTATTTCTTAGAAGCTTGGCAACCCCTCTCAATGAAAGTGCTTTTCCACAGTCTGTGGCTTGGACTACTTGAAGAGGAAACAAACCATAGAGACAAAACTGAGAACTCCTTTATTTTGTCAAGTTTCAAAGAGCTACTACAAACCATGTTGGATTTAGAGTTCCAAATTCATCTATCTATATAGGAGAGAACAGAGTGAAACCTAAAAATAAAAACTGCTACTGTAAACGAACAATTCAATCTAGAAGAACAAAATTGGGTGAGCCAAGTGGGATTTGTGGATTTGTAATTACCAACACGTATCATCAAGATTGGGTGAAAAAATATTTGCTGGTATTTCGGAAACTCGTAATTTCTTGGAAGCTTGGCAACCCCTTTCAATGAAAGTGCTTTTCCACAGTCTCTGCTTAGGGCGACATGAAGCGGAAAAAAATCATAGAGACAAAACTGAAAACTCCTTTATTTTGTCAAGTTTCAAAGAGCTACTACAAACCATGTTGGATTTTGAGTTCCAAATTCATCTATCTATATAGGAGAGAACAGAGGGAACTTAAAAATACAAACTACTACTGTAAACGAACGCTTCAACCTAGAAGAACAAAATTTGGTGAGCCAAGTGGGATTTGTGTACAGATCATTACCACCAAGTATCATCAAGATTGGGTGAAAAAATATTTGTTGGTATTTTGGAAACTCGTTATTTCTTAGAAGCTTGGCAATCCCTCTCAATGAAAGTGCTTTTCCACAGTCTGTTCCTAGGGCTACTTGAAGCGTAAACAAATCATAGAGAGAAAACTTAGAACTCCTTTATTTTGTCAAGTTGTAAAAAGCTACTACAAACCATGTTGGATTTAGAGTTCCAAATTCATCTATCTATATAAGAGAGAACAGACTGAAACCTAAATATAAAAACTGCTACTGTAAACGAACGCTTCAACCTAGAAGAACAAAATTTGGAAAGCCAAGTGTGATTTGTGTACTAATCATTTCCACGAAGTATCATCAAGATTGGGTGAAAAAACATTTGCTGTTATTTCTGAAACTCGTTATTTCTTAGAAGCTTGGCAACCTCTCTCAATGAAAATGCTTTTCCACAGTCTGTGCCTAGGACTACTTGAAGAGGAAACGAACCATAGAGACAAAAGTGAGAACTCCTTTATTTTGTCAAGTTTCAAAGAGCTACTACAAACCATGTTGGATTTAGAGTTCCAAATTCATCTATCTATATAGGAGAGAACAGAGAGAATCCTAAATATAAAAACTGCTACTGTAGACGAACGCTTCAACCTAGAAGAACAAAATTTGGTGAGCCAAGTGGGATTTGTGTACTGTTCATTACCACCAAGTATCATCAAGATTGGGTGAAAAAATATTTGCTGCTATTTTGGAAACTCGTTATTTCTTAGAAGCTTGGCAACCCATCAGAATGAAAGTGCTTCCACAGTCTGTGCCTAGGGCTACTTAAAGATGACACAAACCATAGAGGCAAAACTGAGAACTCCTTTATTTTGTCAAGTTTCAAAGAGCTACTACAATCCATGTTGGATATAGAGTTCCAAATTCATCTATCTATATAGGAGAGAACAGAGAGAAACCTAAATATAAAAACTGCTACTGTAGACGAACGCTTCAACCTAGAAGAACAAAATTTGGTGAGCCAAGTGGGATTTGTGTACTGATCATTAGCAACAAGTATCATCAAGAATGGGTGAAAAAATATTTGCTGGTATTTCGGAAACTCGTTATTTCTTAGAAGCTTGGCAAACCCTCTCAATGAAAGTGCTTTTCCACAGTCTGTGCCTAGGGCTAATTGAATAGGAAACAATCCATAGAGACAAAACTGAGAACTCCTTTATTTTGTCAAGTTTCAAAGAGCTACTACACACCATGTTGGATTTAGAGTTCCAAATTCATCTATCTATACAGGAGAGAACAGAGTGAAACCTAAATATAAAAACTGCTACTGTAGACGAAAGCTTCAACCTAGAAGAACAAAATATGGTGAGCCAAGTGGGACTTGTGTACTGATCATTACCACCAAGTATCATAAAAATTGGGAGAAAAAATATTTGCTGGTATTTCGGAAATTCGTTATTTCTTAGAAGTTAGGCAACCCCTCTCAATGAAAGTGCTTTTCCTACGTCTGTGCCTAGGGCAACTTGAAGAAAAAACAAACCATAGAGACAAAACTGAGAACTCCTTTATTTTGTCAAGTTTCAAAGAGCTACTACAAACCATGTTGGATTTAGAATTCCAAATTCATCTATCTATATAAGAGAGAACAGAGTGAAACCTAAAATTATAAACTGCGATTGGAAACGAATGCTTCAACGTAGATGGAGAAAATTTGGTGAGCAAAGTGGGATTTGTGGACTTGTCATTACCACGACGTATCATCAAGATTGGGTGAAAAAATATTTGCTGCTATTCGGAAACTCGTATTTTTTTGGAAGCTTGGCAACACCCATCAATGATAGTGCTCTTCCACACTCTCTGCTTCGGGATACTTGAAGTGGAAAAAAATCATTGAGACAAAACTGAAAACTCCTTTATTTTGTCAAGTTTCAAAGAGCCACTACAAACCATGTTGGATTTAGAGTTCCAAATTCAACTTTCTATATACGAGAGAACAGAGTGAATCCTAAATATAAAAACTGCTACTGTAGACGAACGCTTCAAATAGAAGAACAAAATTTGGTGAGCCAAGTGGGATTTGTGTACAGATCATTACCACGAGGTATCATCGACATTGGGTGAAAAATATTTGCTGGTATTTAGGAAACTCGTAATTTCTTAGAAGCCTGGCAACCCCTCTCAATGAAAGTGGTTTTCCACAGTCTGTGCCTAGGGCTACTTGAAGAGGAAACAAACCATAGAGACAAAACTGAGAACTCCTTTATTTTGTCAAGTTTCAAAGAGCTACTGCAAACCATGTTGGATTTAGAGTTCCAAATTCATCTATCTATATAGGAGAGAACAGAGTGAAACCTAAATTTAAATACTGCTACTGTAGACAAACGCTTCAAACTAGAAGAACAAAATTTGGTGAGCCAAGTGGGATTTGTGTACCGATCATTACCACCAAGTATCATCAAGATTGGGTGAAAAAATATTTGCTGGTATTTAGGAAACTCGTAATTTCTTGGAAGCTTGGCAAACCCTTTCAATGAAAGTGCTATTCCACAGTCTCTGCTTAGGGCTACATGAATCGGAAACAAATCATAGAGAAAAAACTGAGAACTCCTTTATTTTGTCAAGTTTCAAAGAGCTACTACAAACCATGTTGGATTATAGTTCCAAATTCATATATCAATATAGGGGAGAACAGAATGCAACCTAAAAATGAAAACTGCTACTGTAAACGAACGCTTCAACCTAGAAGAACAAAATTTGGTGAGCCAAGTGGGATTTGTGTACCGATCATTACCACCAAGTATCATCGACATTGGTTGAAAAAATATTTGCTCTTATTTCGGAAACTCGTTATTACTTAGAAGCTTGACAACCCCTTTCAATGAAAGTGCTTTTCCACACTCTGTGCCTAGGGTTACTTGAAGAGGAAACAAACCATAGAGACAAAACTGAGAACTCCTTTATTTTGTCAAGTTTCAAAGAGCTACTACAAACCATGTTGGATTTAGAGTTCCAAATTCATCTATCTATATAGGAGAGAACAGAGTGAAACCTAAAAATTAAAACTGCTACTGTTAACGAACGCTTCAACCTAGAAGAACATAATTTGGTGAGCCAAGTGGGATTTGTGTAGTTGTCATTTCCATCACGTATCATCAACATTGGGTGAAAAAGTAATTGCTGGTATTTCGGAAACTCATAATTTCTGGGAAGCTTGGCAACCCCTTTCAATGAAAGTGCTTTTCCACAGACTCTGCTTATGGCTACATGAAACGGAAACAAATCATAGTGACAAAACTGAAAACTCCTTTATTTTGTCAAGTTTCAAAGAGCTACTACAAACCATGTTGGATTTAGAGTTCCAAATTCATCTATTAATATTGGAGATAACAGAGTGCAACCTAAAAATGAAAACTGCTACTGTAAACGAACGCTTCAACCTAGAAGAACAAAATTTGGTGAGCCAAGTGGGATTTGTGGACTTGTCATTACCACCACGCATCATCAAGATTGGGTGAAAAAATATTTGCTGGTATTTCGGAAATTCGTATTTCTTGGAAGCTTGGCAACTCCTCTCAATGAAAGGGCTTTTCTACCGTCTGTGCCTAGGGCTACTTGCAGAGGAAACAAACCATGGAGACAAAACTGAGAACTTATTAATTTGTCAAGTTTCAGAAGCTCTACAAACAATGTTGGATTTAGAGTTCCAAATTCATCTATCTATATAGCAGAGAACAGAGTGAAACCTAAATATAAAAACTGCTACTGTAGACGAACGCTTCAACCTAGAAGAACAAAATTTGGTGAGCCAAGTGGGATTTGTGTACCGATAATTACCACCAAGTATCATCAAATTGGGTGAAAAAATATTTGCTGGTTTTTCGGAAAATCGTTATTTCTTAGAAGCTTGGCAACCCCTCTCAATGAAAGTGCTTTTCCACAGTCTGTGCCTAGGGCTACTTGAAGAGGAAACAAACCATAGAGACAAAACTGAGAACTTATTAATTTGTCAAGTTTCAAAGAGCTACTACAAACCATGTTGGATTTAGAGTTCCAAATTCATCTATCTGTATAGCAGAGAACAGAGGGCAACCTAAATATGAAAACTGCTACTGTAGACGAACGCTTCAACCTAGCAGAACAAAATTTGGTGAGCCAAGTAGGATTTGTGTACCGATGAATACCTTCATGTATCATGAATTTTGGGTGAAAAAATATTTGCTGGTATTTCGGAAACTCGTATTTCTTGGAAGCTTGGCAATGCCTCTCAATGAAAGTGCTTTTCCACAGTCTGTGCTTAGGGCTACTTGAAGAGGAAACAAACCATAGAGACAAAACTCAGAACTCTTTATTTTGTCAAGTTTCAAAGAGCTACTACAAACCATGTTCGATTTAGAGTTCCAAACTCATCTATCTATATATGAGAGAACAGAGTGAAACCTAAATATAAAAACTGCTACTGTAGACGAACGCTTCAACCTAGAAGAACAAAATTTGGTGAGCCAAGTGGGATCTGTGTACTGATCATTACCACCAAGTATCATCAAGATTGGGTGAAAAAATATTTGCTGGTATTTCGGAAACTCGTTATTTCTTAGAAGCTTGGCAACCCCTCTCAATGAAAGTGCTTTTCCACTGTCTGTGCCTAGGGCTACCTGAAGAGGAAACAAACCATAGAGACAAAACTGAGAACTCCTTTATTTTGTCAAGTTTCAAAGAGCTACTACAAACCATGTTGGATTTAGAGTTCCAAATTCATCTATCTATACAGGAGAGAATAGAGCGAAACCTAAATATAAAAACTGCTACTGTAGACGAACGCTTCAACCTAGAAGAACAAAATTTGGTAAGCCAAGTGAGACTTGTGTACTGATCATTACAACCAAGTATCATCAAAATTGGGTGAAAAAATATTTGCTGGTATTTCGGAAACTCTTAATTTCTTAGATGCTTGGCAACCCTCTCAATGAAAGTGCTTTTCCACAGTCTGTGCCTAGGACTACTTGAAGAGGAAACAAAGCATAGGGACAAAACTGAGATCTCCTTTATTTTGTCAAGTTTCAAAGAGCTACTACAATCCATGTTGGATTTAGAGTTCCAAATTCATCTATCTATATAGGAGAGAACAGAGAGAAACCTAAATATAAAAACTGCTACTGTACACGAACGCTTCAACCTAGAAGAACAAAATTTGGGCAGCTAAGTGGGATTTGTGTACTGATCATTACCACCAAGTGTCATCAAGATTGGGTGAAAAAATATTTGCTGGTATTTCGGAAACTTGTAATTTCTTAGAAGCCTAGCAAACTCTCTCAATGAAAGTGCTTTTCCACAGTCTGTGCCTAGGGCTACTTGAAGAGGAAACAAACCATAGAGACAAAACTGAGAACTCCTTTATTTTGTCAAGTTTCAAAGAGCTACTACAAACCATGCTGGATTTAGAGTTTCAAATTCATATATCTATATAGGAGAGAACAGAGGGAAACCTAAATATAAACACTTCTACTGTAGGCGAACACTTCAACCTAGAAGAACACAATTTGGTGAGCCAAGTGGGATTTGTGTACTGATCATTTGCAACCAGTATCATCAAGATTGGGTGAAAAAATATTTGCTGGTATTTCGGAAACTCGTTATTTCTTGAAAGCTTGGCAAAACCTCTCAATGAAAGTAGTTTTCCACAGTCTGTGCCTAGGGTAACTTGAAGAGGAAACAAACCATAGGGACAAAACTGAGAACTCCTTTATTTTGTCAAGTTTCAAAGAGCTACTACAAACCATGTTGGATTTAGAGTTCCAAATTCATCTATCTATATATGAGAGAACAGAGTGGAACCTAAACATAAAAACTGCTACTGTAGACGAACGCTTCAACCTAGAAGAACAAAATATGGTGAGCCAAGTGGGATTTGTGTACTGATCATTAGCACCAAGTATCATCAAGATTGGGTGAAAAAATATTTGCTGGTATTTCGGAAACTCGTTATTCCTTAGAAGCTTGGCAACCCCTCTCAATGATTGTGCTTTTCCACAGTCTGCGCCTAGGGCTACTTGAAGAGGAAACAAACAATAGTGACAAAACTGAGAACTCCTTTATTTTGTCAAGTTTCAAAGAGCTACTACAAACCATGTTGGATTTAGAGTTCCAAATTCATCTATCTATATAGGAGAGAACAGAGTGAAACCTAAATATAAAAACTGCTACTTTAGACGAACGCTTCAACCTAGAAGAACAAAATTTGGTGAGCCAAGTGGGATCTGTGTACTGATCATTACCACCAAGTATCATCAATTTGGAGTGAAAAAATATTAGCTGGTATTTCGGAAACTCGTTATTTCTTAGAAGCTTGGCAACCCGTCTCAATGAAAGTGCTTTTCCACAGTCTTGCCTAGGACTACTTGAAGAGGAAACAAACCATAGAGACAAAACTGAGAACTCCTTTATTTTGTCAAGTTTCAAAGAGGTACTATAATCCATGTTGGATTTAAAGTTCCAAATTCATCTATCTATATAGGAGAGAACAGAGAGAAACCTAAATATAAAAATTGCTACTGTAGACGAACGCTTCTACCTAGAAGAACAAAATTTGTTGAGCCAAGTGGGATTTGTGTACTTGTCCTTACCAACAAGTATCATCAAGATTGGTTGAAAAAAATATTTGCTGGTATTTCGGAAACTCGTTATTTCTTAGAAGCTTGGCAACCATTCTCAATGAAAGTGCTTTTCCACAGTCTGCGCCTAGGGATAGTTGAAGAGGAAACAAACAATAGAGACAAAACTCAGAACTCCTTTATTTTGTCAAGTTTCAAAGAGCTACTACAAACCATGTTGGATTTAGGGTTCCAAATTCATCTATCTATATATGAGACAACAGAGTGAAACCTAAATATAAAAATGGCTACTTTAGACGAACGCTTCAACCTAGAAGAACAAAATTTGGTGAGCCAAGTTTGTACTGTGTACTAATCATTACTACCAAGTATCATCAAGATTGTGTGAAAAAATATTTGCTGATATTTCGGAAACTCGTTATTTCTTAGAAGCTTGGCAACCCCTCTCAATGACAGTGGTTTTCCACAGTCTGTGCCTAGGGCTACTTGAAGAGGAAACAAACCATAGAGACAAAACTCAGAACTCTTTATTTTGTCAAGTTTCAAAGAGCTACTACAAACCATGTTCGATTTAGAGTTCCAAACTCATCTATCTATATATGAGAGAACAGATTGAAACCTAAATATAAAAACTGCTACTGTAGACGAACGCTTCAACCTAGAAGAACAAAATTTGGTGAGCCAAGTGGGATCTGTGTACTGATCATTACCACAAAGTATCATCAAGATTGGGTGAAAAAATATTTGCTGGTATTTCGGAAACTCGTTATTTCTTAGAAGCTTGGCAACCCCTCTGAATGAAAGTGCTTTTCCCCTGTCTGTGCCTAGGGCTACCTGAAGAGGAAACAAACCATAGAAACAAAACTGAGAACTCCTTTATTTTGTCAAGTTTCAAAGAGCTACTACAAACCATGTTGGATTTAGAGTTCCAAATTCATCTATCTATACAGGAGAGAATAGAGCGAAACCTAAATATAAAAACTGCAACTGTAGACGAACGCTTCAACCTAGAAGAACAAAATTTGGTAAGCCAAGTGGGACTTGTGTACTGATCATTACAACCAAGTATCATCAAAATTGGGTGAAAAAATATTTGCTGGTATTTCGGAAACTCGTAATTTCTTAGATGCTTGGCAACCCCTCTCAATGAAAGTGCTTTTCCACAGTCTGTGCCTAGGACTACTTGAAGAGGAAACAAAGCATAGGGACAAAACTGAGATCTCCTTTATTTTGTCAAGTTTCAAAGAGCTACTACAATCCATGTTGGATTTAGAGTTCCAAATTCATCTATCTATACAGGAGAGAATAGAGCGAAACCTAAATATAAAAACTGCTACTGTAGACGAACGCTTCAACCTAGAAGAACAAAATTTGGTAAGCCAAGTGGGACTTGTGTACTGATCATTACCACCAAGTATCATCAAAATTGGGTGACAAAATATTAGCTGGTATTTCGGAAACTCGTAATTTCTTAGAAGCTTGGCAAACCCTCTCAATGAAATTGCTTTTCCACAGTCTGTGCCTAGGGCTACTTGAAGAGGAAACAAACCATAGAGACAAAACTGAGAACTCCTTTATTTTGTCAAGTTTCAAAGAGCTACTACAAACCATGTTGGATTTAGAGTTCCAAATTCATCTATCTATACAGGAGAGAACAGAGTGAAACCTAAATATAAAAACTGCTACTGTAGACGAACGCTTCAACCTAGAAGAACAAAATATGGTGAGCCAAGTGCGACTTGCGTACTGATCATTACCACCAAGTATCATCAAAATTGGGTGAAAAAATATTTGCTGGTATTTCGGAAACTCGTTATTTCTTAGAAGCTTGGCAAACCATCTCAATGAAAGTGCTTTTCCACAGTCTGTGCCTAGGGCTACTTGAAGAGGAAACAAACCATAGAGACAAAAAGGAGATCTCCTTTATTTTGTCAAGTTTCAAAGAGCTACTACAATCCATGTTGGATTTAGAGTTCCAAATTCATCTATCTATATAGGAGAGAACAGAGTGAAACCTAAAAATTAAAACTTCTACTGTTAACGAACGCTTCAACCTAGAAGAACATAATTTGGTGAGCCAGGTGGGATTTGTGGACTTGTCATTACCACCACGTATCATCAAGATTGGGTGAAAAAATATTTGCTGGTATTTCGGAAACTCGTATTGTCTTGGAAGCTTGGCAACCCCTCTCAATGAAAGTGCTTTTCCACCTTCTGTGCTTAGGGCTACTTGAAGAGGAAACAAACCATAGAGACAAAACTGAGAACTCCTATATTTTGTCAAGTTACAAAGAGCTATTACACACCATGTTGGATTTAGAGTTCCAAATTCATCTATCCATATAGGAGAGAACAGAGTGAAACCTAAAAATAAAAAGTGCTACTGTAAAGGAACGCTTCAACCTAGAAGAACAAAATTTGGTGAGCCAAGTGGGATTTGTGTAGTTGTCATTTCCATCACGTATCATCAACATTGGGTGAAAAAGTAATTGCTGGTATTTCGGAAACTCATAATTTCTGGGAAGCTTGGTAACCCCTTTCAATGAAACTGCTTTTCCACAGACTCTGCTTATGGCTACATGAAACGGAAACAAATCATAGTGACAAAACTGAAAGCTCCTGTATTTTGTCAAGTTTCAAAGAGCTACTACAAACCATGTTGGATTTAGAGTTCCAAATTCATCTATTAATATTGGAGAGAACAGAGTGCAACCTAAAAATGAAAACTGCTACTGTAAACGAACGCTTCAACCTAGAAGAACAAAATTTGGTGAGCCAAGTGGGATTTGTGGACTTGTCATTACCACCACGCATCATCAAGATTGGGTGAAAAAATATTTGCTGGTATTTCGGAAATTCGTATTCTTGGAAGCTTGGCAACTCCTCTCAATGAAAGTGCTTTTCTACCGTCTGTGCCTAGGGCTACTTGCAGAGGAAACAAACCATAGAGACAAAACTGAGAACTTATTAATTTGTCAAGTTTCAAAAGCTCTACAAACAATGTTGGATTTAGAGTTCCAAATTCATCTATCTATATAGCAGAGAACAGAGTGAAACCTAAATATAAAAACTGCTACTGTAGACGAACGCTTCAACCTAGAAGAACAAAATTTGAGGAGCCAAGTGGGATTTGTGTACCGATAATTACCACCAAGTATCATCAAGATTGGGTGAAAAAATATTTGCTGGTATTTCGGAAATTCGTATTCTTGGAAGCTTGGCAGCGCCTCTCAATGAAAGTGCTTTTCCACAGTCTGTGCCTAGGGCTACTTGAAGAGGAAACAAACCATAGAGACAAAACTGAGAACTTATTAATTTGTCAAGTTTCAAAAGCTCTAAAAACATTGTTGGATATAGAGTTCCAAATTCATCTATCTATATACCAGAGAACAGAATGAAACGTAAAAATACAAAAACTGCTACTGTAGAAGAACGCTTCAACCTAGCAGAACAAAATTTGGTGAGCCAAGTGGGATTTGTGTACCGATCAATACCACCAAGTATCATGAATTTTCGGTGAAAAAATATTTGCTGGTATATCGGAAACTCGTAATTTCTGGGAAGCTTGGCAACCCCTCTCAATGAAAGTGCTTTTCCAGAGTCTCTGCTTAGGGCTACTTGAAGCGGAAACAAATCATAGAGACAAAACTGAGAACTTCTTTATTTTGTCAAGTTTCAAAGAGCTACTACAAACCATGTTGGATTTAGATTTCCAAATTCATCTATCTGTATAGCAGAGAACAGAGGGAAACCTAAATATGAAAACTGCTACTGTGGACGAACGCTTCAACCTAGCAGAACAAAATTTGGTGAGCCAAGTAGGATTTGTGTACCGATGAATACCTTCAAGTATCATGAATTTTGGGTGAAAAAATATTTGCTGGTATTTCGGAAACTCGTATTTCTTGGAAGCTTGGCAACGCCTCTCAATGAAAGTGCTTTTCCACAGTCTCTGCTTAGGGCTACTTGAAGCGGAAACAAATCATAGAGACAAAACTGAGAACTCCTTTATTTTGTCAAGTTTCAAAGAGCTACTACCAACCATATTGGATTTCGAGTTCCAAATTCATCTGTCTATATAGGAGAGAACAGAGTGAAACCTAAATATAAAAACTGCTACTGTAGACGAACGCTTAAACCTAGAAGAACAAAATTTGTTGAGCAAAGTGGGATTTGTGTAGTTGTCATTACCACCACGTACCATCAAGATTGGGTGAAAAAATATTTGCTGGTATTTCGGAAAATCGTAATTTCTTGGAAGCTTGGCAACGCCTCTCAATGAAAGTGCTTTTCCACAGTCTGTGCCTAGGGCTACTTGAAGAGGAAACAAACCATAGAGACAAAACTCAGAACTCCTTTATTTTGTCAAGTTTCAAAGAGCTACTACAAACCATGTTGGATTTAGAGTTCCAAATTCATCTATCTATATATGAGACAACAGAGTGAAACCTAAATATAAAAACGGCTACTGTAGACGAACGCTTCAACCTAGAAGAACAAAATTTGGTGAGCCAAGTGGGATCTATGTACTGATCATTACCACCAAGTATCATCAAGATTGGGTGAAAAAATATTTGCTGGTGTTTTGGAAACTCATTATTTCTTAGAAGCTTGGCAACCCCTCTCAATGAAAGTGCTTTTCCACTGTCTGTGCCTAGGGCTACCTGAAGAGGAAACAAACCATAGACAGAAAACTGAGAACTCCTTTATTTTTTCAAGTTTCAAAGAGCTACTACAAACCATGTTGGATTTAGAATTCCAAATTCATCTATCTATATAGGAGAGAACAGAGTGAAACCTAAAATTATAAACTGCAGTTGGAAACGAACGCTTCAACCTAGATGGAGAAAATTTGGTGAGCAAAGTGGGATTTGTGGACTTGTCATTACCACGACGTATCATCAAGATTGGGTGAAAAAATATTTGCTGGTATTTCGGAAACTCGTATTGTCTTGGAAGCTTGGCAACCCCTCTCAATGAAAGTGCTTTTCCACCTTCTGTGCTTAGGGCTACTTGAAGAGGAAACAAACCATAGAGACAAAACTGAGAACTCCTATATTTTGTCAAGTTACAAAGAGCTATTACACACCATGTTGGATTTAGAGTTCCAAATTCATCTATCCATATAGGAGAGAACAGAGTGAAACCTAAAAATAAAAAGTGCTACTGTAAAGGAACGCTTCAACCTAGAAGAACAACATTTGGTGAGCCAAGTGGGATTTGTGTAGTTGTCATTTCCATCACGTATCATCAACATTGGGTGAAAAAGTAATTGCTGGTATTTCGGAAACTCATAATTTCTGGGAAGCTTGGTAACCCCTTTCAATGAAACTGCTTTTCCACAGACTCTGCTTATGGCTACATGAAACGGAAACAAATCATAGTGACAAAACTGAAAGCTCCTGTATTTTGTCAAGTTTCAAAGAGCTACTACAAACCATGTTGGATTTAGAGTTCCAAATTCATCTATTAATATTGGAGAGAACAGAGTGCAACCTAAAAATGAAAACTGCTACTGTAAACGAACGCTTCAACCTAGAAGAACAAAATTTGGTGAGCCAAGTGGGATTTGTGGACTTGTCATTACCACCACGCATCATCAAGATTGGGTGAAAAAATATTTGCTGGTATTTCGGAAATTCGTATTCTTGGAAGCTTGGCAACTCCTCTCAATGAAAGTGCTTTTCTACCGTCTGTGCCTAGGGCTACTTGCAGAGGAAACAAACCATAGAGACAAAACTGAGAACTTATTAATTTGTCAAGTTTCAAAAGCTCTACAAACAATGTTGGATTTAGAGTTCCAAATTCATCTATCTATATAGCAGAGAACAGAGTGAAACCTAAATATAAAAACTGCTACTGTAGACGAACGCTTCAACCTAGAAGAACAAAATTTGAGGAGCCAAGTGGGATTTGTGTACCGATAATTACCACCAAGTATCATCAAGATTCGGTGAAAAAATATTTGCTGGTATTTCAGAAATTCGTATTCTTGGAAGCTTGGCAGCGCCTCTCAATGAAAGTGCTTTTCCACAGTCTGTGCCTAGGGCTACTTGAAGAGGAAACAAACCATAGAGACAAAACTGAGAACTTATTAATTTGTCAAGTTTCAAAAGCTCTAAAAACATTGTTGGATATAGAGTTCCAAATTCATCTATCTATATACCAGAGAACAGAATGAAACGTAAAAATACAAAAACTGCTACTGTAGAAGAACGCTTCAACCTAGCAGAACAAAATTTGGTGAGCCAAGTGGGATTTGTGTACCGATCAATACCACCAAGTATCATGAATTTTCGGTGAAAAAATATTTGCTGGTATATCGGAAACTCGTAATTTCTGGGAAGCTTGGCAACCCCTCTCAATGAAAGTGCTTTTCCAGAGTCTCTGCTTAGGGCTACTTGAAGCGGAAACAAATCACAGAGACAAAACTGAGAACTTCTTTATTTTGTCAAGTTTCAAAGAGCTACTACAAACCATGTTGGATTTAGATTTCCAAATTCATCTATCTGTATAGCAGAGAACAGAGGGAAACCTAAATATGAAAACTGCTACTGTGGACGAACGCTTCAACCTAGCAGAACAAAATTTGGTGAGCCAAGTAGGATTTGTGTACCGATGAATACCTTCAAGTATCATGAATTTTGGGTGAAAAAATATTTGCTGGTATTTCGGAAACTCGTATTTCTTGGAAGCTTGGCAACGCCTCTCAATGAAAGTGCTTTTCCACAGTCTCTGCTTAGGGCTACTTGAAGCGGAAACAAATCATAGAGACAAAACTGAGAACTTCTTTATTTTGTCAAGTTTCAAAGAGCTACTACAAACCATGTTGGATTTAGATTTCCAAATTCATCTATCTGTATAGCAGAGAACAGAGGGAAACCTAAATATGAAAACTGCTACTGTGGACGAACGCTTCAACCTAGCAGAACAAAATTTGGTGAGCCAAGTAGGATTTGTGTACCGATGAATACCTTCAAGTATCATGAATTTTGGGTGAAAAAATATTTGCTGGTATTTCGGAAACTCGTATTTCTTGGAAGCTTGGCAACGCCTCTCAATGAAAGTGCTTTTCCACAGTCTCTGCTTAGGGCTACTTGAAGCGGAAACAAATCATAGAGACAAAACTGAGAACTCCTTTATTTTGTCAAGTTTCAAAGAGCTACTACCAACCATATTGGATTTCGAGTTCCAAATTCATCTGTCTATATAGGAGAGAACAGAGTGAAACCTAAATATAAAAACTGCTACTGTAGACGAACGCTTAAACCTAGAAGAACAAAATTTGTTGAGCAAAGTGGGATTTGTGTAGTTGTCATTACCACCACGTACCATCAAGATTGGGTGAAAAAATATTTGCTGGTATTTCGGAAAATCGTAATTTCTTGGAAGCTTGGCAACGCCTCTCAATGAAAGTGCTTTTCCACAGTCTGTGCCTAGGGCTACTTGAAGAGGAAACAAACCATAGAGACAAAACTCAGAACTCCTTTATTTTGTCAAGTTTCAAAGAGCTACTACAAACCATGTTGGATTTAGAGTTCCAAATTCATCTATCTATATATGAGACAACAGAGTGAAACCTAAATATAAAAACGGCTACTGTAGACGAACGCTTCAACCTAGAAGAACAAAATTTGGTGAGCCAAGTGGGATCTATGTACTGATCATTACCACCAAGTATCATCAAGATTGGGTGAAAAAATATTTGCTGGTGTTTCGGAAACTCGTTATTTCTTAGAAGCTTGGCAACCCCTCTCAATGAAAGTGCTTTTCCACTGTCTGTGCCTAGGGCTACCTGAAGAGGAAACAAACCATAGACAGAAAACTGAGAACTCCTTTATTTTGTCAAGTTTCAAAGAGCTACTACAAACCATGTTGGATTTAGAGTTCCAAATTCATCTATCTATACAGGAGAGAATAGAGCGAAACCTAAATATAAAAACTGCTACTGTATACGAACGCTTCAACCTAGAAGAACAAAATTTGGTAAGTTAGTGGGACTTGTGTACTGATCATTACAACCAAGTATCATCAAAATTGGGTGAAAAAATATTTGCTGGTATTTCGGAAACTCGTAATTTCTTAGATGCTTGGCAACCCCTCTCACGGAAAGTGCTTTTCCACAGTCTGTGCCTAGGATTACTTGAAGAGGAAACAAAGCATAGGGACAAAACTGAGATCTCCTTTATTTTGTCAAGTTTCAAAGAGCTACTACAATCCATGTTGGATTTAGAGTTCCAAATTCATCTATCTATATAGGAGAGAACAGAGAGAAACCTAAATATAAAAACTGCTACTGTAGACGAACGCTTCAACCTAGAAAAACAAAATTTGGGCAGCCAAGTGGGATTTGTGTACTGATCATTACCACCAAGTGTCATCAAGATTGGGTGAAAAAATATTTGCTGGTATTTCGGAAACTTGTAATTTCTTAGAAGCTTGGCAAACTCTCTCAATGAAAGTGCTTTTCCACAGTCTGTGCCTAGGGCTACTTGAAGAGGAAACAAACCATAGAGACAAAACTGAGAACTCCTTTATTTTGTCAAGTTTCAAAGAGCTACTACAAACCATGCTGGATTTAGAGTTCCAAATTCATATATCTATATATGAGAGAACAGAGTGAAACCTAAACATAAAAACTGCTACTGTAGACGAACGCTTCAACCTAGAAGAACAAAATATGGTGAGCCAAGTGGGATTTGTGTACTGATCATTAGCACCAAGTATCATCAAGATTGGGTGAAAAAATATTTGCTGGTATTTCGGAAACTCGTTATTCCTTAGAAGCTTGGCAACCCCTCTCAATGAAAGTGCTTTTCCACAGTCTGCGCCTAGGGCTACTTGAAGAGGAAACAAACCATAGAGACAAAACTGAGAACTCCTTTATTTTGTCAAGTTTCAAAGAGCTACTACAAACCATGTTGGATTTAGAGTTCCAAATTCATCTATCTATATATGAGACAACAGAGTGAAACCTAAATATAAAAACGGCTACTGTAGACGAACGCTTCAACCTATAAGAACAAAATTTGGTGAGCCAAGTGGGTACTGTGTACTGATCATTACCACCAAGTATCATCAAGATTGGGTGAAAAAATATTTGATGATATTTCGGAAACTCGTTATTTCTTAGAAGCTTGGCCACCCCTCTCAATGAAAGTGGTTTTCCACAGTCTGTGCCTAGGGCTACTTGAAGAGGAAACAAACCATAGAGACAAAACTGAGAACTCCTTTATTTTGTCAAGTTTCAACGAGCTACTACAACCATATTGGATTTAGAGTTCCAAATTAATCTGTCTATATAGGAGAGAACAGAGTAAAACCTAAATATAAAAACTGCTACTGTAGACGAACGCTTAAAACTAGAAGAACAAAATTTGTTGAGCCAAGTGGGATTTGTGTACTTGTCATTACCACCACGTACCATCAAGATTGGGTGAAAAAATATTTGCTGGTATTTCGGAAAATCGTAATTTCTTGGAAGCTTTGCAATGCCTTTCAATGAAAGTGCTTTTCCACAATCTCTGCTTAGGGCTTCTTGAAGAGGAAACAAACCATAGAGTCAAAACTGAGAACTTCTTTATTTTGTCAAGTTTCAAAGAGCTACTACAAACCATGTTGGATTTAGAGTTCCAAATTCATCTATCTATATAGGAGAGAACAGAGGGAAACCTAAGTATAAAAACTGCTACTGTAGACGAACGCTTCAACCTAGAAGAACAAAATTGGGTGAGCCTAGTTGGATTTGTGTACTGATCTATACCACCAACTATCATAAAAATTGGGAGAAAAAATATTTGCTGGTATTTAGGAAATTCGTTATTTCTTAGAAGTTAGGCAACCCCTCTCAATGAAAGTGCTTTTCCTACGTCTGTGCCTAGGGCAACTTGAAGAAAAAACAAACCATAAAGAGAAAACTGAGAACTCCTTTATTTTTTCAAGTTTCAAAGAGCTACTACAAACCATGTTGGATTTAGAATTCCAAATTCATCTATCTATATAGGAGAGAACAGAGTGAACCCTAAAATTATAAACTGCAATTGGAAACGAACGCTTCAACCTAGATGGAGAAAATTTGGTGAGCAAAGTGGGATTTGTGGACTTGTCATTACCACGACGTATCATCAAGATTGGGTGAAAAAATATTTGCTGCTATTCGGAAACTCGTATTTTTTTGGAAGCTTGGCAACACCCATCAATGATAGTGCTCTTCCACACTCTCTGCTTCGGGATACTTGAAGTGGAAAAAAATCATTGAGACAAAACTGAAAACTCCTTTATTTTGTCAAGCTTCAAAGAGCCACTACAAACCATGTTGGATTTAGAGTTCCAAATTCAACTTTCTATATACGAGAGAACAGAGTGAATCCTAAATATAAAAACTGCTACTGTAGGCAAACGCTTCAACCTAGTAGAACAAAATTTGGTGAGCCAAGTGGGATTTGTGTACCGATCATTACCACCAAGTATCATCGACATTGGTTGAAAAAATATTTGCTGGTATATCGGAAACTCGTTATTACTTAGAAGCTTGACAACCCCTTTCAATGAAAGTGCTTTTCCACACTCTGTGCCTAGGGTTACTTGAAGAGGAAACAAACCATAGAGACAAAACTGAGAACTCCTTTATTTTATCAAGTTTCAAAGAGCTACTACAAACCATGTTGGATTTAGAGTTCCAAATTCATCTATCTATATAGGAGAGAACAGAGTGAAACCTAAAAATTAAAACTGCTACTGTTAACGAACGCTTAAACCTAGAAGAACATAATTTGGTGAGCCAGGTGGGATTTGTGGACTTGTCATTACCACCACGTATCATCAAGATTGGGTGAAAAAATATTTGCTGGTATTTCAGAAACTCGTATTGTCTTGGAAGCTTGGCAACCCCTCTCAATGAAAGTGCTTTTCCACCTTCTGTGCTTAGGGCTACTTGAAGAGGAAACAAACCATAGAGACAAAACTGAGAACTCCTATATTTTGTCAAGTTTCAAAGAGCTATTACACACCATGTTGGATTTAGAGTTCCAAATTCATCTATCCATATAGGAGAGAACAGAGTGAAACCTAAAAATAAAAAGTGCTACTGTAAAGGAACGCTTCAACCTAGAAGAACAAAATTTGGTGAGCCAAGTGGGATTTGTGTAGTTGTCATTTCCATCACGTATCATCAACATTGGGTGAAAAAGTAATTGCTGGTATTTCGGAAACTCATAATTTCTGGGAAGCTTGGTAACCCCTTTCAATGAAACTGCTTTTCCACAGACTCTGCTTATGGCTACATGAAACGGAGACAAATCATAGTGACAAAACTGAAAACTCCTGTATTTTGTCAAGTTTCAAAGAGCTACTACAAACCATGTTGGATTTAGAGTTCCAAATTCATCTATTAATATTGGAGAGAACAGAGTGCAACCTAAAAATGAAAACTGCTACTGTAAACGAACGCTTCAACCTAGAAGAACAAAATTTGGTGAGCCAAGTGGGATTTGTGGACTTGTCATTACCACCACGCATCATCAAGATTGGGTGAAAAAATATTTGCTGGTATTTCGGAAATTCGTATTCTTGGAAGCTTGGCAACTCCTCTCAATGAAAGTGCTTTTCTACCGTCTGTGCCTAGGGCTACTTGCAGAGGAAACAAACCATAGAGACAAAACTGAGAACTTATTAATTTGTCAAGTTTCAAAAGCTCTACAAACAATGTTGGATTTAGAGTTCCAAATTCATCTATCTATATAGCAGAGAACAGAGTGAAACCTAAACATAAAAACTGCTACTGTAGACGAACGCTTCAACCTAGAAGAACAAAATATGGTGAGCCAAGTGGGATTTGTGTACTGATCATTAGCACCAAGTATCATCAAGATTGGGTGAAAAAATATTTGCTGGTATTTCGGAAACTCGTTATTCCTTAGAAGCTTGGCAACCCCTCTCAATGAAAGTGCTTTTCCACAGTCTGCGCCTAGGGCTACTTGAAGAAGAAACAAACCATAGAGACAAAACTGAGAACTCCTTTATTTTGTCAAGTTTCAAAGAGCTACTACAAACCATGTTGGATTTAGAGTTCCAAATTCATCTATCTATATATGAGACAACAGAGTGAAACCTAAATATAAAAACGGCTACTGTAGACGAACACTTCAACCTATAAGAACAAAATTTGGTGAGCCAAGTGGGTACTGTGTACTGATCATTACCACCAAGTATCATCAAGATTGGGTGAAAAAATATTTGCTGATATTTCGGAAACTCGTTATTTCTTAGAAGCTTGGCCACCCCTCTCAATGAAAGTGGTTTTCCACAGTCTGTGCCTAGGGCTACTTGAAGAGGAAACAAACCATAGAGACAAAACTGAGAACTCCTTTATTTTGTCAAGTTTCAAAGAGCTACTACCAACCATATTGGATTTAGAGTTCCAAATTCATCTGTCTATATAGGAGAGAACAGAGTAAAACCTAAATATAAAAACTGCTACTGTAGACGAACGCTTAAAACTAGAAGAACAAAATTTGTTGAGCCAAGTGGGATTTGTGTACTTGTCATTACCACCACGTACCATCAAGATTGGGTGAAAAAATATTTGCTGGTATTTCGGAAAATCGTAATTTCTTGGAAGCTTTGCAATGCCTTTCAATGAAAGTGCTTTTCCACAGTCTCTGCTTAGGGCTTCTTGAAGAGGAAACAAACCATAGAGTCAAAACTGAGAACTTCTTTATTTTGTCAAGTTTCAAAGAGCTACTACAAACCATGTTGGATTTAGAGTTCCAAATTCATCTATCTATATAGGAGAGAACAGAGGGAAACCTAAGTATAAAAACTGCTACTGTAGACGAACGCTTCAACCTAGAAGAACAAAATTGGGTGAGCCTAGTTGGATTTGTGTACTGATCTATACCACCAACTATCATAAAAATTGGGAGAAAAAATATTTGCTGGTATTTAGGAAATTCGTTATTTCTTAGAAGTTAGGCAACCCCTCTCAATGAAAGTGCTTTTCCTACGTCTGTGCCTAGGGCAACTTGAAGAAAAAACAAACCATAAAGACAAAACTGAGAACTCCTTTATTTTTTCAAGTTTCAAAGAGCTACTACAAACCATGTTGGATTTAGAATTCCAAATTCATCTATCTATATAGGAGAGAACAGAGTGAACCCTAAAATTATAAACTGCAATTGGAAACGAACGCTTCAACCTAGATGGAGAAAATTTGGTGAGCAAAGTGGGATTTGTGGACTTGTCATTACCACGACGTATCATCAAGATTGGGTGAAAAAATATTTGCTGCTATTCGGAAACTCGTATTTTTTTGGAAGCTTGGCAACACCCATCAATGATAGTGCTCTTCCACACTCTCTGCTTCGGGATACTTGAAGTGGAAAAAAATCATTGAGACAAAACTGAAAACTCCTTTATTTTGTCAAGTTTCAAAGAGCCACTACAAACCATGTTGGATTTAGAGTTCCAAATTCAACTTTCTATATACGAGAGAACAGAGTGAATCCTAAATATAAAAACTGCTACTGTAGACGAACGCTTGAAATAGAAGAACAAAATTTGGTGAGCCAAGTGGGATTTGTGTACAGATCATTACCACCAGGTATCATCGACATTGGGTGAAAAATATTTGCTGGTATTTAGGAAACTCGTAATTTCTTAGAAGCCTGGCAACCGCTCTCAATGAAAGTGGTTTTCCACAGTCTGTGCCTAGGGCTACTTGAAGAGGAAACAAACCATAGAGACAAAACTGAGAACTCCTTTATTTTGTCAAGTTTCAAAGAGCTACTACAAACCATGTTGGATTTAGAGTTCCAAATTCATCTATCTATATAGGAGAGAACAGAGTGAAACCTAAATTTAAAAACTGCTACTGTAGACAAACGCTTCAAACTAGAAGAACAAAATTTGGTGAGCCAAGTGGGATTTGTGTACCGATCATTACCACCAAGTATCATCAAGATTGGGTGAAAAAATATTTGCTGGTATTTAGGAAACTCGTAATTTCTTGGAAGCTTGGCAAACCCTTTCAATGAAAGTGCTTTTCCACAATCTCTGCTTAGGGCTACATGAATCGGAAACAAATCATAGAGACAAAACTGAGAACTCCTTTATTTTGTCAAGTTTCAAAGAGCTACTACAAACCATGTTGGATTTAGAGTTCCAAATTCATATATCAATATAGGGGAGAACAGAATGCAACCTAAAAATGAAAACTGCTACTGTAAACGAACGCTTCAACCTAGAAGAACAAAATTTGGTGAGCCAAGTGGGATTTGTGTACCGATCATTACCACCAAGTATCATCGACATTGGTTGAAAAAATATTTGCTGGTATTTCGGAAACTCGTTATTACTTAGAAGCTTGACAACCCCTTTCAATGAAAGTGCTTTTCCACACTCTGTGCCTAGGGTTACTTGAACAGGAAACAAACCATAGAGACAAAACTGAGAACTCCTTTATTTTATCAAGTTTCAAAGAGCTACTACAAACCATGTTGGATTTAGAGTTCCAAATTCATCTATCTATATAGGAGAGAACAGAGTGAAACCTAAAAATTAAAACTGCTACTGTTAACGAACGCTTCAACCTAGAAGAACATAATTTGGTGAGCCAGGTGGGATTTGTGGACTTGTCATTACCACCACGTATCATCAAGATTGGGTGAAAAAATGTTTGCTGGTATTTCGGAAACTCGTATTGTCTTGGAAGCTTGGCAACCCCTCTCAATGAAAGTGCTTTTCCACCTTCTGTGCTTAGGGCTACTTGAAGAGGAAACAAACCATAGAGACAAAACTGAGAACTCCTATATTTTGTCAAGTTTCAAAGAGCTATTACACACCATGTTGGATTTAGAGTTCCAAATTCATCTATCCATATAGGAGAGAACAGAGTGAAACCTAAAAATAAAAAGTGCTACTGTAAAGGAACGCTTCAACCTAGAAGAACAAAATTTGGTGAGCCAAGTGGGATTTGTGTAGTTGTCATTTCCATCACGTATCATCAACATTGGGTGAAAAAGTAATTGCTGGTATTTCGGAAACTCATAATTTCTGGGAAGCTTGGTAACCCCTTTAAAGGAAACTGCTTTTCCACAGACTCTGCTTATGGCTACATGAAACGGAGACAAATCATAGTGACAAAACTGAAAACTCCTGTATTTTGTCAAGTTTCAAAGAGCTACTACAAACCAAGTTGGATTTAGAGTTCCAAATTCATGTATTAATATTGGAGAGAACAGAGTGCAACCTAAAAATGAAAACTGCTACTGTAAACGAACGCTTCAACCTAGAAGAACAAAATTTGGTGAGCCAAGTGGGATTTGTGGACTTGTCATTACCACCACGCATCATCAAGATTGGGTGAAAAAATATTTGCTGGTATTTCGGAAATTCGTATTCTTGGAAGCTTGGCAAGTCCTCTCAATGAAAGTGCTTTTCTACCGTCTGTGCCTAGGGCTACTTGCAGAGGAAACAAACCATAGAGACAAAACTGAGAACTTATTAATTTGTCAAGTTTCAAAAGCTCTACAAACAATGTTGGATTTAGAGTTCCAAATTCATCTATCTATATAGCAGAGAACAGAGTGAAACCTAAATATAAAAACTGCTACTGTAGACGAACGCTTCAACCTAGAATAACAAAATTTGAGGAGCCAAGTGGGATTTGTGTACCGATAATTACCACCAAGTATCATCAAGATTGGGTGAAAAAATATTTGCTGGTATTTCGGAAATTCGTATTCTTGGAAGCTTGGCAGCGCCTCTCAATGAAAGTGCTTTTCCACAGTCTGTGCCTAGGGCTACTTGAAGAGGAAACAAACCATAGAGACAAAACTGAGAACTTATTAATTTGTCAAGTTTCAAAAGCTCTAAAAACATTGTTGGATATAGAGTTTCAAATTCATCTATCTATATACCAGAGAACAGAATGAAACGTAAAAATACAAAAACTGCTAATGTAGAAGAACGCTTCAACCTAGCAGAACAAAATTTGGTGAGCCAAGTGGGATTTGTGTACCGATCAATACCACCAAGTATCATGAATTTTCGGTGAAAAAATATTTGCTGGTATATCGGAAACTCGTAATTTCTGGGAAGCTTGGCAACCCCTCTCAATGAAAGTGCTTTTCCAGAGTCTCTGCTTAGGGCTACTTGAAGCGGAAACAAATCATAGAGACAAAACTGAGAACTTCTTTATTTTGTCAAGTTTCAAAGAGCTACTACAAACCATGTTGGATTTAGATTTCCAAATTCATCTATCTGTATAGCAGAGAACAGAGGGAAACCTAAATATGAAAACTGCTACTGTGGACGAACGCTTCAACCTAGCAGAACAAAATTTGGTGAGCCAAGTAGGATTTGTGTACCGATGAATACCTTCAAGTATCATGAATTTTGGGTGAAAAAATATTTGCTGGTATTTCGGAAACTCGTATTTCTTGGAAGCTTGGCAACGCCTCTCAATGAAAGTGCTTTTCCACAGTCTCTGCTTAGGGCTACTTGAAGCGGAAACAAATCATAGAGACAAAACTGAGAACTCCTTTATTTTGTCAAGTTTCAAAGAGCTACTACCAACCATATTGGATTTCGAGTTCCAAATTCATCTGTCTATATAGGAGAGAACAGAGTGAAACCTAAATATAAAAACTGCTACTGTAGACGAACGCTTAAACCTAGAAGAACAAAATTTGTTGAGCCAAGTGGGATTTGTGTACTTGTCATTACCACCATGTACCATCAAGATTGGGTGAAAAAATATTTGCTGGTTTTTCGGAAAATCGTAATTTCTTGGAAGCTTGGCAACGCCTCTCAATGAAAGTGCTTCTCCACAGTCTGCGCCTAGGGCTACTTGAAGAGGAAACAAACCATAGAGACAAAACTCAGAACTCCTTTATTTTGTCAAGTTTCAAAGAGCTACTACAAACCATGTTGGATTTAGAGTTCCAAATTCATCTATCTATATATGAGACAACAGAGTGAAACCTAAATATAAAAACGGCTACTGTAGACGAACGCTTCAACCTAGAAGAACAAAATTTGGTGAGCCAAGTGGGATCTATGTACTGATCATTACCACCAAGTATCATCAAGATTGGGTGAAAAAATATTTGCTGGTGTTTCGGAAACTCGTTATTTCTTAGAAGCTTGGCAACCCCTCTCAATGAAAGTGCTTTTCCACTGTCTGTGCCTAGGGCTACCTGAAGAGGAAACAAACCATAGACAGAAAACTGAGAACTCCTTTATTTTTTCAAGTTTCAAAGAGCTACTACAAACCATGTTGGATTTAGAGTTCCAAATTCATCTATCTATACAGGAGAGAATAGAGCGAAACCTAAATATAAAAACTGCTACTGTATACGAACGCTTCAACCTAGAAGAACAAAATTTGGTAAGCCAAGTGGGACTTGTGTACTGATCATTACAACCAAGTATCATCATTATTGGGTGAAAACATATTTGCTGGTATTTCGGAAACTCGTAATTTCTTAGATGCTTGGCAACCCCTCTCAAGGAAAATGCTTTTCCACAGTCTGTGCCTAGGATTACTTGAAGAGGAAACAAAGCATAGGGACAAAACTGAGAACTTCTTTATTTTGTCAAGTTTCAAAGAGCTACTACAAACCATGTTGGATTTAGATTTCCAAATTCATCTATCTGTATAGCAGAGAACAGAGGGAAACCTAAATATGAAAACTGCTACTGTGGACGAATGCTTCAACCTAGCAGAACAAAATTTGGTGAGCCAAGTAGGATTTGTGTACCGATGAATACCTTCAAGTATCATGAATTTTGGGTGAAAAAATATTTGCTGTTATTTCGGAAACTCGTATTTCTTGGAAGCTTGGCAACGCCTCTCAATGAAAGTGCTTTTCCACAGTCTCTGCTTAGGGCTACTTGAAGCGGAAACAAATCATAGAGACAAAACTGAGAACTCCTTTATTTTGTCAAGTTTCAAAGAGCTACTACCAACCATATTGGATTTCGAGTCCCAAATTCATCTGTCTATATAGGAGAGAACAGAGTGAAACCTAAATATAAAAACTGCTACTGTAGACGAACGCTTAAACCTAGAAGAACAAAATTTGTTGAGCCAAGTGGGATTTGTGTACTTGTCATTACCACCACGTACCATCAAGATTGGGTGAAAAAATATTTGCTGGTATTTCGGAAAATCGTAATTTCTTGGAAGCTTGGCAACGCCTCTCAATGAAAGTGCTTTTCCACAGTCTGCGCCTAGGGCTACTTGAAGAGGAAACAAACCATAGAGACAAAACTCAGAACTCCTTTATTTTGTCAAGTTTCAAAGAGCTACTACAAACCATGTTGGATTTAGAGTTCCAAATTCATCTATCTATATATGAGACAACAGAGTGAAACCTAAATATAAAAACGGCTACTGTAGACGAACGCTTCAACCTAGAAGAACAAAATTTGGTGAGCCAAGTGGGATCTATGTACTGATCATTACCACCAAGTATCATCAAGATTGGGTGAAAAAATATTTGCTGGTGTTTCGGAAACTCGTTATTTCTTAGAAGCTTGGCAACCCCTCTCAATGAAAGTGCTTTTCCACTGTCTGTGCCTAGGGCTACCTGAAGAGGAAACAAACCATAGAGAGAAAACTGAGAACTCCTTTATTTTGTCAAGTTTCAAAGAGCTACTACAAACCATGTTGGATTTAGAGTTCCAAATTCATCTATCTATACAGGAGAGAATAGAGCGAAACCTAAATATAAAAACTGCTACTGTAGACGAACGCTTCAACCTAGAAGAACAAAATTTGGTAAGCCAAGTGGGACTTGTGTACTGATCATTACAACCAAGCATCATCAAAATTGGGTGAAAAAATATTTGCTGGTATTTCGGAAACTCGTAATTTCTTAGATGCTTGGCAACCCCTCTCAAGGAAAGTGCTTTTCCACAGTCTGTGCCTAGGATTACTTGAAGAGGAAACAAAGCATAGGGACAAAACTGAGATCTCCTTTATTTTGTCAAGTTTCAAAGAGCTACTACAATCTATGTTGGATTTAGAGTTCCAAATTCATCTATCTATATAGGAGAGAACAGAGAGAAACCTAAATAAAAAAACTGCTACTGTAGACGAACGCTTCAACCTAGAAGAACAAAATTTGGGCAGCCAAGTGGGATTTGTGTACTGATCATTACCACCAAGTGTCATCAAGATTGGGTGAAAAAATATTTGCTGGTATTTCGGAAACTTGTAATTTCTTAGAAGCTTGGCAAACTCTCTCAATGAAAGTGCTTTTCCACAGTCTGTGCCTAGGGCTACTTGAAGAGGAAACAAACCATAGAGACAAAACTGAGAACTCCTTTATTTTGTCAATTTTCAAAGAGCTACTACAAACCATGCTGGATTTAGAGTTCCAAATTCATATATCTATATATGAGAGAACAGAGTGAAACCTAAACATAAAAACTGCTACTGTAGACGAACGCTTCAACCTAGAAGAACAAAATATGGTGAGCCAAGTGGGATTTGTGTACTGATCATTAGCACCAAGTATCATCAAGATTGGGTGAAAAAATATTTGCTGGTATTTCGGAAACTCGTTATTCCTTAGAAGCTTGGCAACCCCTCTCAATGAAAGTGCTTTTCCACAGTCTGCGCCTAGGGCTACTTGAAGATGAAACAACCCATAGAGACAAAACTGAGAACTCCTTTATTTTGTCAAGTTTCAAAGAGCTACTACAAACCATGTTGGATTTAGAGTTCCAAATACATCTATCTATATAGGAGAGAACAGAGTGAAACCTAAATATAAAAACTGCTACTTTAGACGAGCGCTTCAACCCAGAAGAACAGAATTTGGTGAGCCAAGTGGGATCTGTGTACTGATCATTATCACCAAGTATCATCAAGATTGGGTGAAAAAATATTTGCTGGTATTTCGGAAACTCGTTATTTCTTAGTAGCTTTGCAACCCCTCTCAATGAAAGTGCTTTTCCACAGTCTTGCCTAGGGCTACTTGAAGAGGAAACAAACCATAGAGACAAAACTGAGAACTCCTTTATTTTGTCAAGTTTCAAAGAGGTGCTACAATCCATGTTGGATTTAAAGTTCCAAATTCATCTATCTATATAGGAGAGAACAGAGAGAAACCTAAATATAAAAACTGCTACTGTAGACGAACGCTTCAACCTAGAAGAACAAAATTTGGTGAGCCAAGTGGGATTTGTGTACTGATCATTACCACCAAGTATCATCAAGATTGGGTGAAAAAATATTTGCTGCTATTTTGGAAACTCGTTATTTCTTAGAAGCTTGGCAACCCATCAGAATGAAAGTGCTTCCACAGTCTGTGCCTAGGGCTACTTAAAGCGGACACAAACCATAGAGACAAAACTGAGAACTCCTTTATTTTGTCAAGTTTCAAAGAGCTACTACAATCCATGTTGGATTTAGAGTTCCAAATTCATCTATCTATATAGGAGAAAACAAAGAGAAACCTAAATATAAAAATTGCTACTGTAGGCGAACGCTTCTACCTAGAAGAACAAAATTTGGTGAGCCAAGTGGGATTTGTGTACTGATCATTAGCAACAAGTATCATCAAGAATGGGTGAAAAAATATTTGCTGGTATTTCGGAAACTCGTTATTTCTTAGAAGATTGGCAAACCCTCTCAATGAAAGTGCTTTTCCACCGTCTGTGCCTAGGGCTAATTGAATAGGAAACAATCCATAGAGACAAAACTGAGAACTCCTTTATTTTGTCAAGTTTCAAAGAGCTACTACACACCATGTTGGATTTAGAGTTCCAAATTAATCTATCTATACAGGAGAGAACATAGTGAAACCTAAATATAAAAACTGCTACTGTAGACGAACGCTTCAACCTAGAAGAACAAAATATGGTGAGCCAAGTGGGACTTGTGTACTGATCATTACCACCAAGTATCATCAAGATTGGGTGAAAAATATTTGCTGGTACTTTGGAAACTCGTTATTTCGTAGAAGCTTGGCAACCCATCTCAATGAAAGTGTTTCCACAGTCTGTGCCTAGGGCTACTTGAAGAGGAAACAAACCATAGAGACAAAACTGAGAACTCCTTTATTTTGTCAAGTTTCAAAGAGCTACTACAATCCATGTTGGATTTAGAGTTCCAAATTCATCTATCTATATAGGAGAGAAGAGAGAGAAACCTACATATAAAACCTGCTACTGTAGACGAACGCTTCATCCTAGAAGAATAAAATTTGGTGAGCCAAGTGATATTGTGTACTGATCATTAGCAACAAGTATCATCAAGATTGGGTGAAAAAATATTTGCTGGTATTTCGGAAACTCGTTATTTCTTAGAAGCTTGGCAACCCCTCTCAACGAAAGTGCTTTTCCACAGTCTGTGCCTAGGGCTACTTGAAGAGGAAACAAACCATAGAGACAAAACTGAGAACTCCTTTATTTTGTCAAGTTTCAAAGAGCTACTAAAAACCATGTTGGATTTAGAGTTCCAGATTCATATATCTATATAGGAGAGAACAGAGGGAAACCTAAATATAAAAACTGCTACTGTAGGCGCACGCTTCAACCTAGAAGAACAAAATTTGGTGAGCCAAGTGGGATTTGTGTACTGATCATTAGCAACAAGTATCATCAAGATTGGGTGAAAAAATATTTGCTGGTATTTCGGAAAATCGTTAATTCTTAGAAGCTTGGCAACCCCTCTCAATGAAAGTGCTTTTCCACAGTCTGTGCCTAGGGCTACATGAAGAGGAAACAAACCAAAGAGACAAAACTCAGAACTACTTTATTTTGTCAAGTTTGAAAGAGCTACTACAAGTCATGTTGGATTTAGAGTTCCCAATTCATCTATCTATATATGAGACAACAGAGTGAAACCTAAATATAAAAACAGCTACTGTAGACGAACGCTTCAACCTAGAAGAACAAAATTTGGTGAGCCAAGTGGGTACTGTGTACTGATCATTACCACCAAGTATCATCAAGATTGGGTGAAAAAATATTTGCTGATATTTCGGAAACTCGTTATTTCTTAGAAGCTTGGCAACCCCTCTCAATGAAAGTGGTTTTCCACAGTCTGTGCCTAGGGCTACTTGAAGAGGAAACAAACCATAGAGACAAAACTGAGAACTCCTTTATTTTGTCAAGTTTCAAAGAGCTACTACCAACTATATTGGATTTAGAGATCCAAATTCATCTGTCTATATAGGAGAGAACAGAGTGAAACCTAAATATAAAAACTGCTACTGTAGACGAACGCTTAAACCTAGAAGAACAAAATTTGTTGAGCCAAGTGGGATTTGTGTACTTGTCATTACCACCACGTACCATCAAGATTGGGTGAAAAAATATTTGCTGGTATTTCGGAAAATCATAATTTCTTGGAAGCTTTGCAATGCCTTTGAATGAAAGTGCTTTTCCACAATCTCTGCTTAGGGCTTCTTGAAGAGGAAACAAACCATAGAGAAAATACTGAGAACTTCCTTATTTTGTCAAGTTTCAAAGAGCTACTACAAACCATGTTGGATTTGGAGTTCCAAATTTATCTATCTATATAGGAGAGAACAGAGGGAAACGTAAATATAAAAATTGCTACTGTAGACCAACGCTTCAACCGAGAAGAACCAAATTTGGTGAGCCAAGTGGGATTTGTGTACTTGTCCTTACCACCAAGTATCATCAAGATTGGTTGAAAAAAATATTTGCTGGTATTTCGGAAACTCGTTATTTCTTAGAAGCTTGGCAACCATTCTCAATGAAAGTGCTTTTCCACAGTCGGCGCCTAGGGCTACTTGAAGAGGAAACAAACCATAGAGACAAACCCAGAACTCCTTTATTTTGTCAAGTTTCAAAGAGCTACTACAAACCATGTTGGATTTAGAGTTCCAAATTCATCTATCTATATATGAGACAACAGAGTGAAACCTAAATATAAAAACGGCTACTGTAGACGAACGCTTCAACCTAGAAGAACAAAATTTGGTGAGCCAAGTGGGATCTATGTACTGATCATTACCACCAAGTATCATCAAGATTGGGTGAAAAAATATTTGCTGGTGTTCCGGAAACTCGTTATTTCTTAGAAGCTTGGCAACCCCTCTCAATGAAAGTGCTTTTCCACTGTCTGTGCCTAGGGCTACCTGAAGAGGAAACAAACCATAGAGAGAAAACTGAGAACTCCTTTATTTTGTCAAGTTTCAAAGAGCTACTACAAACCATGTTGGATTTAGAGTTCCAAATTCATCTATCTATACAGGAGAGAATAGAGCGAAACCTAAATATAAAAACTGCTACTGTATACGAACGCTTCAACCTAGAAGAACAAAATTTGGTAAGCCAAGTGGGACTTGTGTACTGATCATTACAACCAAGCATCATCAAAATTGGGTGAAAAAATATTTGCTGGTATTTCGGAAACTCGTAATTTCTTAGATGCTTGGCAACCCCTCTCAAGGAAAGTGCTTTTCCACAGTCTGTGCCTAGGATTACTTGAAGAGGAAACAAAGCATAGGGACAAAACTGAGATCTCCTTTATTTTGTCAAGTTTCAAAGAGCTACTACAATCTATGTTGGATTTAGAGTTCCAAATTCATCTATCTATATAGGAGAGAACAGAGAGAAACCTAAATATAAAAACTGCTACTGTAGACGAACGCTTCAACCTAGAAGAACAAAATTTGGGCAGCCAAGTGGGATTTGTGTACTGATCATTACCACCAAGTGTCATCAAGATTGGGTGAAAAAATATTTGCTGGTATTTCGGAAACTTGTAATTTCTTAGAAGCTTGGCAAACTCTCTCAATGAAAGTGCTTTTCCACAGTCTGTGCCTAGGGCTACTTGAAGAGGAAACAAACCATCGAGACAAAACTGAGAACTCCTTTATTTTGTCAAGTTTCAAAGAGCTACTACAAACCATGCTGGATTTAGAGTTCCAAATTCATATATCTATATATGAGAGAACAGAGTGAAACCTAAACATAAAAACTGCTACTGTAGACGAACGCTTCAACCTAGAAGAACAAAATATGGTGAGCCAAGTGGGATTTGTGTACTGATCATTAGCACCAAGTATCATCAAGATTGGGTGAAAAAATATTTGCTGGTATTTCGGAAACTCGTTATTCCTTAGAAGCTTGGCAACCCCTCTCAATGAAAGTGCTTTTCCACAGTCTGCGCCTAGGGCTACTTGAAGATGAAACAACCCATAGAGACAAAACTGAGAACTCCTTTATTTTGTCAAGTTTCAAAGAGCTACTACAAACCATGTTGGATTTAGAGTTCCAAATTCATCTATCTATATAGGAGAGAACAGAGTGAAACCTAAATATAAAAACTGCTACTTTAGACGAGCGCTTCAACCCAGAAGAACAGAATTTGGTGAGCCAAGTGGGATCTGTGTACTGATCATTATCACCAAGTATCATCAAGATTGGGTGAAAAAATATTTGCTGGTATTTCGGAAACTCGTTATTCTTAGTAGCTTTGCAACCCCTCTCAATGAAAGGTGCTTTTCCACAGTCTTGCCTAGGGCTACTTGAAGAGGAAACAAACCATAGAGACAAAACTGAGAACTCCTTTATTTTGTCAAGTTTCAAAGAGCTACTAAAAACCATGTTGGATTTAGAGTTCCAGATTCATATATCTATATAGGAGAGAACAGAGGGAAACCTAAATATAAAAACTGCTACTGTAGGCGCACGCTTCAACCTAGAAGAACAAAATTTGGTGAGCCAAGTGGGATTTGTGTACTGATCATTAGCAACAAGTATCATCAAGATTGGGTGAAAAAATATTTGCTGGTATTTCGGAAAATCGTTAATTCTTAGAAGCTTGGCAACCCCTCTCAATGAAAGTGCTTTTCCACAGTCTGTGCCTAGGGCTACATGAAGAGGAAACAAACCAAAGAGACAAAACTCAGAACTACTTTATTTTGTCAAGTTTGAAAGAGCTACTACAAGTCATGTTGGATTTAGAGTTCCCAATTCATCTATCTATATATGAGACAACAGAGTGAAACCTAAATATAAAAACAGCTACTGTAGACGAACGCTTCAACCTAGAAGAACAAAATTTGGTGAGCCAAGTGGGTACTGTGTACTGATCATTACCACCAAGTATCATCAAGATTGGGTGAAAAAATATTTGCTGATATTTCGGAAACTCGTTATTTCTTAGAAGCTTGGCAACCCCTCTCAATGAAAGTGGTTTTCCACAGTCTGTGCCTAGGGCTACTTGAAGAGGAAACAAACCATAGAGACAAAACTGAGAACTCCTTTATTTTGTCAAGTTTCAAAGAGCTACTACCAACTATATTGGATTTAGAGATCCAAATTCATCTGTCTATATAGGAGAGAACAGAGTGAAACCTAAATATAAAAACTGCTACTGTAGACGAACGCTTAAACCTAGAAGAACAAAATTTGTTGAGCCAAGTGGGATTTGTGTACTTGTCATTACCACCACGTACCATCAAGATTGGGTGAAAAAATATTTGCTGGTATTTCGGAAAATCATAATTTCTTGGAAGCTTTGCAATGCCTTTCAATGAAAGTGCTTTTCCACAATCTCTGCTTAGGGCTTCTTGAAGAGGAAACAAACCATAGAGAAAATACTGAGAACTTCCTTATTTTGTCAAGTTTCAAAGAGCTACTACAAACCATGTTGGATTTGGAGTTCCAAATTTATCTATCTATATAGGAGAGAACAGAGGGAAACGTAAATATAAAAATTGCTACTGTAGACCAACGCTTCAACCGAGAAGAACCAAATTTGGTGAGCCAAGTGGGATTTGTGTACTTGTCCTTACCACCAAGTATCATCAAGATTGGTTGAAAAAAATATTTGCTGGTATTTCGGAAACTCGTTATTTCTTAGAAGCTTGGCAACCATTCTCAATGAAAGTGCTTTTCCACAGTCGGCGCCTAGGGCTACTTGAAGAGGAAACAAACCATAGAGACAAAACTCAGAACTCCTTTATTTTGTCAAGTTTCAAAGAGCTACTACAAACCATGTTGGATTTAGAGTTCCAAATTCATCTATCTATATATGAGACAACAGAGTGAAACCTAAATATAAAAACGGCTACTGTAGACGAACGCTTCAACCTAGAAGAACAAAATTTGGTGAGCCAAGTGGGATCTATGTACTGATCATTACCACCAAGTATCATCAAGATTGGGTGAAAAAATATTTGCTGGTGTTCCGGAAACTCGTTATTTCTTAGAAGCTTGGCAACCCCTCTCAATGAAAGTGCTTTTCCACTGTCTGTGCCTAGGGCTACCTGAAGAGGAAACAAACCATAGAGAGAAAACTGAGAACTCCTTTATTTTGTCAAGTTTCAAAGAGCTACTACAAACCATGTTGGATTTAGAGTTCCAAATTCATCTATCTATACAGGAGAGAATAGAGCGAAACCTAAATATAAAAACTGCTACTGTATACGAACGCTTCAACCTAGAAGAACAAAATTTGGTAAGCCAAGTGGGACTTGTGTACTGATCATTACAACCAAGCATCATCAAAATTGGGTGAAAAAATATTTGCTGGTATTTCGGAAACTCGTAATTTCTTAGATGCTTGGCAACCCCTCTCAAGGAAAGTGCTTTTCCACAGTCTGTGCCTAGGATTACTTGAAGAGGAAACAAAGCATAGGGACAAAACTGAGATCTCCTTTATTTTGTCAAGTTTCAAAGAGCTACTACAATCTATGTTGGATTTAGAGTTCCAAATTCATCTATCTATATAGGAGAGAACAGAGAGAAACCTAAATATAAAAACTGCTACTGTAGACGAACGCTTCAACCTAGAAGAACAAAATTTGGGCAGCCAAGTGGGATTTGTGTACTGATCATTACCACCAAGTGTCATCAAGATTGGGTGAAAAAATATTTGCTGGTATTTCGGAAACTTGTAATTTCTTAGAAGCTTGGCAAACTCTCTCAATGAAAGTGCTTTTCCACAGTCTGTGCCTAGGGCTACTTGAAGAGGAAACAAACCATCGAGACAAAACTGAGAACTCCTTTATTTTTTCAAGTTTCAAAGAGCTACTACAAACCATGCTGGATTTAGAGTTCCAAATTCATATATCTATATATGAGAGAACAGAGTGAAACCTAAACATAAAAACTGCTACTGTAGACGAACGCTTCAACCTAGAAGAACAAAATATGGTGAGCCAAGTGGGATTTGTGTACTGATCATTAGCACCAAGTATCATCAAGATTGGGTGAAAAAATATTTGCTGGTATTTCGGAAACTCGTTATTCCTTAGAAGCTTGGCAACCCCTCTCAATGAAAGTGCTTTTCCACAGTCTGCGCCTAGGGCTACTTGAAGATGAAACAACCCATAGAGACAAAACTGAGAACTCCTTTATTTTGTCAAGTTTCAAAGAGCTACTACAAACCATGTTGGATTTAGAGTTCCAAATTCATCTATCTATATAGGAGAGAACAGAGTGAAACCTAAATATAAAAACTGCTACTTTAGACGAGCGCTTCAACCCAGAAGAACAGAATTTGGTGAGCCAAGTGGGATCTGTGTACTGATCATTATCACCAAGTATCATCAAGATTGGGTGAAAAAATATTTGCTGGTATTTCGGAAACTCGTTATTTCTTAGTAGCTTTGCAACCCCTCTCAATGAAAGTGCTTTTCCACACTCTTGCCTAGGGCTACTTGAAGAGGAAACAAACCATAGAGACAAAACTGAGAACTCCTTTATTTTGTCAAGTTTCAAAGAGGTGCTACAATCCATGTTGGATTTAAAGTTCCAAATTCATCTATCTATATAGGAGAGAACAGAGAGAAACCTAAATATAAAAACTGCTACTGTAGACGAACGCTTCAACCTAGAAGAACAAAATTTGGTGAGCCAAGTGGGATTTGTGTACTGATCATTACCACCAAGTATCATCAAGATTGGGTGAAAAAATATTTGCTGGTGTTTCGGAAACTCGTTATTTCTTAGAAGCTTGGCAACCCCTCTCAATGAAAGTGCTTTTCCACTGTCTGTGCCTAGGGCTACCTGAAGAGGAAACAAACCATAGAGAGAAAACTGAGAACTCCTTTATTTTGTCAAGTTTCAAAGAGCTACTACAAACCATGTTGGATTTAGAGTTCCAAATTCATCTATCTATACAGGAGAGAATAGAGCGAAACCTAAATATAAAAACTGCTACTGTATACGAACGCTTCAACCTAGAAGAACAAAATTTGGTAAGCCAAGTGGGACTTGTGTACTGATCATTACAACCAAGCATCATCAATATTGGGTGAAAAAATATTTGCTGGTATTTCGGAAACTCGTAATTTCTTAGATGCTTGGCAACCCCTCTCAAGGAAAGTGCTTTTCCACAGTCTGTGCCTAGGATTACTTGAAGAGGAAACAAAGCATAGGGACAAAACTGAGATCTCCTTTATTTTGTCAAGTTTCAAAGAGCTACTACAATCTATGTTGGATTTAGAGTTCCAAATTCATCTATCTATATAGGAGAGAAGAGAGAGAAACCTAAATATAAAAACTGCTACTGTAGACGAACGCTTCAACCTAGAAGAACAAAATTTGGGCAGCCAAGTGGGATTTGTGTACTGATCATTACCACCAAGTGTCATCAAGATTGGGTGAAAAAATATTTGCTGGTATTTCGGAAACTTGTAATTTCTTAGAAGCTTGGCAAACTCTCTCAATGAAAGTGCTTTTCCACAGTCTGTGCCTAGGGCTACTTGAAGAGGAAACAAACCATAGAGACAAAACTGAGAACTCCTTTATTTTGTCAAGTTTCAAAGAGCTACTACAAACCATGCTGGATTTAGAGTTCCAAATTCATATATCTATATATGAGAGAACAGAGTGAAACCTAAACATAAAAACTGCTACTGTAGACGAACGCTTCAACCTAGAAGAACAAAATATGGTGAGCCAAGTGGGATTTGTGTACTGATCATTAGCACCAAGTATCATCAAGATTGGGTGAAAAAATATTTGCTGGTATTTCGGAAACTCGTTATTCCTTAGAAGCTTGGCAACCCCTCTCAATGAAAGTGCTTTTCCACAGTCTGCGCCTAGGGCTACTTGAAGATGAAACAACCCATAGAGACAAAACTGAGAACTCCTTTATTTTGTCAAGTTTCAAAGAGCTACTACAAACCATGTTGGATTTAGAGTTCCAAATTCATCTATCTATATAGGAGAGAACAGAGTGAAACCTAAATATAAAAACTGCTACTTTAGACGAGCGCTTCAACCCAGAAGAACAGAATTTGGTGAGCCAAGTGGGATCTGTGTACTGATCATTATCACCAAGTATCATCAAGATTGGGTGAAAAAATATTTGCTGGTATTTCGGAAACTCGTTATTTCTTAGTAGCTTTGCAACCCCTCTCAATGAAAGTGCTTTTCCACAGTCTTGCCTAGGGCTACTTGAAGAGGAAACAAACCATAGAGACAAAACTGAGAACTCCTTTATTTTGTCAAGTTTCAAAGAGGTGCTACAATCCATGTTGGATTTAAAGTTCCAAATTCATCTATCTATATAGGAGAGAACAGAGAGAAACCTAAATATAAAAACTGCTACTGTAGACGAACGCTTCAACCTAGAAGAACAAAATTTGGTGAGCCAAGTGGGATTTGTGTACTGATCATTACCACCAAGTATCATCAAGATTGGGTGAAAAAATATTTGCTGGTGTTTCGGAAACTCGTTATTTCTTAGAAGCTTGGCAACCCCTCTCAATGAAAGTGCTTTTCCACTGTCTGTGCCTAGGGCTACCTGAAGAGGAAACAAACCATAGAGAGAAAACTGAGAACTCCTTTATTTTGTCAAGTTTCAAAGAGCTACTACAAACCATGTTGGATTTAGAGTTCCAAATTCATCTATCTATACAGGAGAGAATAGAGCGAAACCTAAATATAAAAACTGCTACTGTATACGAACGCTTCAACCTAGAAGAACAAAATTTGGTAAGCCAAGTGGGACTTGTGTACTGATCATTACAACCAAGCATCATCAATATTGGGTGAAAAAATATTTGCTGGTATTTCGGAAACTCGTAATTTCTTAGATGCTTGGCAACCCCTCTCAAGGAAAGTGCTTTTCCACAGTCTGTGCCTAGGATTACTTGAAGAGGAAACAAAGCATAGGGACAAAACTGAGATCTCCTTTATTTTGTCAAGTTTCAAAGAGCTACTACAATCTTTGTTGGATTTAGAGTTCCAAATTCATCTATCTATATAGGAGAGAAGAGAGAGAAACCTAAATATAAAAACTGCTACTGTAGACGAACGCTTCAACCTAGAAGAACAAAATTTGGGCAGCCAAGTGGGATTTGTGTACTGATCATTACCACCAAGTGTCATCAAGATTGGGTGAAAAAATATTTGCTGGTATTTCGGAAACTTGTAATTTCTTAGAAGCTTGGCAAACTCTCTCAATGAAAGTGCTTTTCCACAGTCTGTGCCTAGGGCTACTTGAAGAGGAAACAAACCATAGAGACAAAACTGAGAACTCCTTTATTTTGTCAAGTTTCAAAGAGCTACTACAAACCATGCTGGATTTAGAGTTCCAAATTCATATATCTATATATGAGAGAACAGAGTGAAACCTAAACATAAAAACTGCTACTGTAGACGAACGCTTCAACCTAGAAGAACAAAATATGGTGAGCCAAGTGGGATTTGTGTACTGATCATTAGCACCAAGTATCATCAAGATTGGGTGAAAAAATATTTGCTGGTATTTCGGAAACTCGTTATTCCTTAGAAGCTTGGCAACCCCTCTCAATGAAAGTGCTTTTCCACAGTCTGCGCCTAGGGCTACTTGAAGATGAAACAACCCATAGAGACAAAACTGAGAACTCCTTTATTTTGTCAAGTTTCAAAGAGCTACTACAAACCATGTTGGATTTAGAGTTCCAAATTCATCTATCTATATAGGAGAGAACAGAGTGAAACCTAAATATAAAAACTGCTACTTTAGACGAGCGCTTCAACCCAGAAGAACAGAATTTGGTGAGCCAAGTGGGATCTGTGTACTGATCATTATCACCAAGTATCATCAAGATTGGGTGAAAAAATATTTGCTGGTATTTCGGAAACTCGTTATTTCTTAGTAGCTTTGCAACCCCTCTCAATGAAAGTGCTTTTCCACAGTCTTGCCTAGGGCTACTTGAAGAGGAAACAAACCATAGAGACAAAACTGAGAACTCCTTTATTTTGTCAAGTTTCAAAGAGGTGCTACAATCCATGTTGGATTTAAAGTTCCAAATTCATCTATCTATATAGGAGAGAACAGAGAGAAACCTAAATATAAAAACTGCTACTGTAGACGAACGCTTCAACCTAGAAGAACAAAATTTGGTGAGCCAAGTGGGATTTGTGTACTGATCATTACCACCAAGTATCATCAAGATTGGGTGAAAAAATATTTGCTGGTGTTTCGGAAACTCGTTATTTCTTAGAAGCTTGGCAACCCCTCTCAATGAAAGTGCTTTTCCACTGTCTGTGCCTAGGGCTACCTGAAGAGGAAACAAACCATAGAGAGAAAACTGAGAACTCCTTTATTTTGTCAAGTTTCAAAGAGCTACTACAAACCATGTTGGATTTAGAGTTCCAAATTCATCTATCTATACAGGAGAGAATAGAGCGAAACCTAAATATAAAAACTGCTACTGTATACGAACGCTTCAACCTAGAAGAACAAAATTTGGTAAGCCAAGTGGGACTTGTGTACTGATCATTACAACCAAGCATCATCAATATTGGGTGAAAAAATATTTGCTGGTATTTCGGAAACTCGTAATTTCTTAGATGCTTGGCAACCCCTCTCAAGGAAAGTGCTTTTCCACAGTCTGTGCCTAGGATTACTTGAAGAGGAAACAAAGCATAGGGACAAAACTGAGATCTCCTTTATTTTGTCAAGTTTCAAAGAGCTACTACAATCTTTGTTGGATTTAGAGTTCCAAATTCATCTATCTATATAGGAGAGAAGAGAGAGAAACCTAAATATAAAAACTGCTACTGTAGACGAACGCTTCAACCTAGAAGAACAAAATTTGGGCAGCCAAGTGGGATTTGTGTACTGATCATTACCACCAAGTGTCATCAAGATTGGGTGAAAAAATATTTGCTGGTATTTCGGAAACTTGTAATTTCTTAGAAGCTTGGCAAACTCTCTCAATGAAAGTGCTTTTCCACAGTCTGTGCCTAGGGCTACTTGAAGAGGAAACAAACCATAGAGACAAAACTGAGAACTCCTTTATTTTGTCAAGTTTCAAAGAGCTACTACAAACCATGCTGGATTTAGAGTTCCAAATTCATATATCTATATATGAGAGAACAGAGTGAAACCTAAACATAAAAACTGCTACTGTAGACGAACGCTTCAACCTAGAAGAACAAAATATGGTGAGCCAAGTGGGATTTGTGTACTGATCATTAGCACCAAGTATCATCAAGATTGGGTGAAAAAATATTTGCTGGTATTTCGGAAACTCGTTATTCCTTAGAAGCTTGGCAACCCCTCTCAATGAAAGTGCTTTTCCACAGTCTGCGCCTAGGGCTACTTGAAGATGAAACAACCCATAGAGACAAAACTGAGAACTCCTTTATTTTGTCAAGTTTCAAAGAGCTACTACAAACCATGTTGGATTTAGAGTTCCAAATTCATCTATCTATATAGGAGAGAACAGAGTGAAACCTAAATATAAAAACTGCTACTTTAGACGAGCGCTTCAACCCAGAAGAACAGAATTTGGTGAGCCAAGTGGGATCTGTGTACTGATCATTATCACCAAGTATCATCAAGATTGGGTGAAAAAATATTTGCTGGTATTTCGGAAACTCGTTATTTCTTAGTAGCTTTGCAACCCCTCTCAATGAAAGTGCTTTTCCACAGTCTTGCCTAGGGCTACTTGAAGAGGAAACAAACCATAGAGACAAAACTGAGAACTCCTTTATTTTGTCAAGTTTCAAAGAGGTGCTACAATCCATGTTGGATTTAAAGTTCCAAATTCATCTATCTATATAGGAGAGAACAGAGAGAAACCTAAATATAAAAACTGCTACTGTAGACGAACGCTTCAACCTAGAAGAACAAAATTTGGTGAGCCAAGTGGGATTTGTGTACTGATCATTACCACCAAGTATCATCAAGAATGGGTGAAAAAATATTTGCTGCTATTTTGGAAACTCGTTATTTCTTAGAAGCTTGGCAACCCATCAGAATGAAAGTGCTTCCACAGTCTGTGCCTAGGGCTACTTAAAGAGGACACAAACCATAGAGACAAAACTGAGAACTCCTTTATTTTCTCAAGTTTCAAAGAGCTACTACAATCCATGTTGGATTTAGAGTTCCAAATTCATCTATCTATATAGGAGAAAACAAAGAGAAACCTAAATATAAAAATTGCTACTGTAGGCGAACGCTTCTACCTAGAAGAACAAAATTTGGTGAGCCAAGTGGGATTTGTGTACTGATCATTAGCAACAAGTATCATCAAGAATGGGTGAAAAAATATTTGCTGGTATTTCGGAAACTCGTTATTTCTTAGAAGATTTGCAAACCCTCTCAATGAAAGTGCTTTTCCACCGTCTGTGCCTAGGGCTAATTGAATAGGAAACAATCCATAGAGACAAAACTGAGAACTCCTTTATTTTGTCAAGTTTCAAAGAGCTACTACACACCATGTTGGATTTAGAGTTCCAAATTAATCTATCTATACAGGAGAGAACATAGTGAAACCTAAATATAAAAACTGCTACTGTAGACGAACGCTTCAACCTAGAAGAACAAAATATGGTGAGCCAAGTGGGACTTGTGTACTGATCATTACCACCAAGTATCATCAAGATTGGGTGAAAAATATTTGCTGGTATTTTGGAAACTCGTTATTTCGTAGAAGCTTGGCAACCCATCTCAATGAAAGTGTTTCCACAGTCTGTGCCTAGGGCTACTTGAAGAGGAAACAAACCATAGAGACAAAACTGAGAACTCCTTTATTTTGTCAAGTTTCAAAGAGCTACTACAATCCATGTTGGATTTAGAGTTCCAAATTCATCTATCTATATAGGAGAGAAGAGAGAGAAACCTACATATAAAACCTGCTACTGTAGACGAACGCTTCATCCTAGAAGAATAAAATTTGGTGAGCCAAGTGATATTGTGTACTGATCATTAGCAACAAGTATCATCAAGATTGGGTGAAAAAATATTTGCTGGTATTTCGGAAACTCGTTATTTCTTAGAAGCTTGGCAACCCCTCTCAACGAAAGTGCTTTTCCACAGTCTGTGCCTAGGGCTACTTGAAGAGGAAACAAACCATAGAGACAAAACTGAGAACTCCTTTATTTTGTCAAGTTTCAAAGAGCTACTAAAAACCATGTTGGATTTAGAGTTCCAGATTCATATATCTATATAGGAGAGAACAGAGGGAAACCTAAATATAAAAACTGCTACTGTAGGCGCACGCTTCAACCTAGAAGAACAAAATTTGGTGAGCCAAGTGGGATTTGTGTACTGATCATTAGCAACAAGTATCATCAAGATTGGGTGAAAAAATATTTGCTGGTATTTCGGAAAATCGTTAATTCTTAGAAGCTTGGCAACCCCTCTCAATGAAAGTGCTTTTCCACAGTCTGTGCCTAGGGCTACATGAAGAGGAAACAAACCAAAGGGAAAAAACTCAGAACTACTTTATTTTGTCAAGTTTCAAAGAGCTACTACAAGTCATGTTGGATTTAGAGTTCCCAATTCATCTATCTATATATGAGACAACAGAGTGAAACCTAAATATAAAAACGGCTACTGTAGACGAACGCTTCAACCTAGAAGAACAAAATTTGGTGAGCCAAGTGGGTACTGTGTACTGATCATTACCACCAAGTATCATCAAGATTGGGTGAAAAAATATTTGCTGATATTTCGGAAACTCGTTATTTCTTAGAAGCTTGGCAACCCCTCTCAATGAAAGTGGTTTTCCACAGTCTGTGCCTAGGGCTACTTGAAGAGGAAACAAACCATAGAGACAAAACTGAGAACTCCTTTATTTTGTCAAGTTTCAAAGAGCTACTACCAACTATATTGGATTTAGAGATCCAAATTCATCTGTCTATATAGGAGAGAACAGAGTGAAACCTAAATATAAAAACTGCTACTGTAGACGAACGCTTAAACCTAGAAGAACAAAATTTGTTGAGCCAAGTGGGATTTGTGTACTTGTCATTACCACCACGTACCATCAAGATTGGGTGAAAAAATATTTGCTGGTATTTCGGAAAATCATAATTTCTTGGAAGCTTTGCAATGCCTTTCAATGAAAGTGCTTTTCCACAATCTCTGCTTAGGGCTTCTTGAAGAGGAAACAAACCATAGAGAAAATACTGAGAACTTCCTTATTTTGTCAAGTTTCAAAGAGCTACTACAAACCATGTTGGATTTGGAGTTCCAAATTTATCTATCTATATAGGAGAGAACAGAGGGAAACGTAAATATAAAAATTGCTACTGTAGACCAACGCTTCAACCGAGAAGAACCAAATTTGGTGAGCCAAGTGGGATTTGTGTACTTGTCCTTACCACCAAGTATCATCAAGATTGGTTGAAAAAAATATTTGCTGGTATTTCGGAAACTCGTTATTTCTTAGAAGCTTGGCAACCATTCTCAATGAAAGTGCTTTTCCACAGTCGGCGCCTAGGGCTATTGAAGAGGAAACAAACCATAGAGACAAAACTCAGAACTCCTTTATTTTGTCAAGTTTCAAAGAGCTACTACAAACCATGTTGGATTTAGAGTTCCAAATTCATCTATCTATATATGAGACAACAGAGTGAAACCTAAATATAAAAACGGCTACTGTAGACGAACGCTTCAACCTAGAAGAACAAAATTTGGTGAGCCAAGTGGGTACTGTGTACTGATCATTACTACCAAGTATCATCAAGATTGGTGAAAAAATATTTGCTGATATTTCGGAAACTCCTTATTTCTTAGAAGCTTGGCAACCCTTCTCAATGAAAGTGGTTTTCCACAGTCTGTGCCTAGGGCTACTTGAAGAGGAAACAAACCATAGAGACAAAACTCAGAACTCTTTATTTTGTCAAGTTTCAAAGAGCTACTACAAACCATGTTCGATTTAGAGTTCCAAATTCATCTATCTATATATGAGAGAACAGAGTGAAACCTAAATATAAAAACTGCTACTGTAGACGAACGCTTCAACCTAGAAGAACAAAATTTGGTGAGCCAAGTGGGATCTGTGTACTGATCATTACCACCAAGTATCATCAAGATTGGGTGAAAAAATATTTGCTGGTATTTTGGAAACTCGTTATTTCTTAGAAGCTTGGCAACCCCTCTCAATGAAAGTGCTTTTCCACTGTCAGTGCCTAGGGCTACTTGAAGAGGAAACAAACCATAGAGACAAAACTGAGAACTCCTTTATTTTGTCAAGTTTCAAATAGCTACTACAAACCATGTTGGATTTAGAGTTCCAAATTCATCTATCTATACAGGAGAGAACAGAGCGAAACCTAAATATAAAAACTGCTACTGTACACGAACGCTTCAACCTAGAAGAACAAAATTTGGTAAGCCAAGTGGGACTTGTGTACTGATCATTACAACCAAGTATCATCAAAATTGGGTGAAAAAATATTTGCTGGTATTTCGGAAACTCGTAATTTCTTAGATGCTTGGCAACCCCTCTCAATGAAAGTGCTTTTCCACAGTCTGTGCCTAGGACTACTTGAAGAGGAAACAAAGCATAGGGACAAAACTGAGATCTCCTTTATTTTGTTAAGTTTCAAAGAGCTACTACAATCCATGTTGGATTTAGAGTTCCAAATTCATCTATCTATATAGGAGAGAACAGAGAAACCTAAATATATAAACTGCTACTGTAGACGAACGCTTCAACCTAGAAGAACAAAATTTGGGCAGCCAAGTTGGATTTCTGTACTGATCATTACCACCAATTGTCTTCAAGATTGGGTGAAAAAATATTTGCTGGTATTTCGGAAACTTGTAATTTCTTAGAAGCTTGGCAAACTCTCTCAATGAAAGTGGTTTTCCACAGTCTGTGCCTAGGGCTACTTGAAGAGGAAACAAACCATAGAGACAAAAATGAGAACTCCTTTATTTTGTCAAGTTTCAAAGAGCTACTACAAACCATGCTGGATTTAGAGTTCCAAATTCATATATCTATATAGGAGAGAACAGAGGGAAACCTAAATATAAAAAATTCTACTGTAGGCGAATGCTTCAACCTAGAAGAACACAATTTGGTGAGCCAAGTGGGATTTGTGTACTGATCATTAGCAACCAGTATCATCAAGATTGGGTGAAAAAATATTTGCTGGTATTTCGGAAACTCGTTATTTCTTAGAAGCTTGGCATAACCTCTCAATGAAAGTAGTTTTCCACAGTCTGTGCCTAGGGTAACTTGAAGAGGAAAAAAACCATAGGGACAAAACTCAGAACTCCTTTATTTTGTCAAGTTTCAAAGAGCTACTAAAAACCATGTTGGATTTAGAGTTCCAAATTCATCTATCTATATATGAGAGAACAGAGTGAAACCTAAATATAAAAACTGCGATTGTAGAGGAACGCTTCAACCTAGAAGCACAAAATTTTGTGAGCCAAGTGGGATCTGTGTACTGATCATTATCAACAAGTATCATCAAGATTGCGTGAAAAAATATTTGCTGGTATTTCGGAAACTCGTTATTTCTTAGAAGCTTGGCAACCCCTCTCAATGAAAGTGCTTTTCGACAGTCTGTGCCTAGGGCTACTTGAAGAGGAAACAAACCATAGAGACAAAACTGAGAACTCCTTTATTTTGTCAAGTTTCAAAGAGCTACTACAATCCATGTTGGATTTAGAGTTCCAAATTCATCTATCTATACAGGAGAGAACATAGTGAAACCTAAATATAAAAACTGCTACTGTAGACGAACGCTTCAACCTAGAAGAACAAAATATGGTGAGCCAAGTGGGACTTGTGTACTGATCATTACCACCAAGTATCATCAAGATTGGGTGAAAAATATTTGCTGGTATTTTGGAAACTCGTTATTTCGTAGAAGCTTGGCAACCCATCTCAATGAAAGTGTTTCCACAGTCTGTGCCTAGGGCTACTTGAAGAGGAAACAAACCATAGAGACAAAACTGAGAACTCCTTTATTTTGTCAAGTTTCAAAGAGCTACTACAATCCATGTTGGATTTAGAGTTCCAAATTCATCTATCTATATAGGAGAGAAGAGAGAGAAACCTACATATAAAACCTGCTACTGTAGACGAACGCTTCAACCTAGAAGAATAAAATTTGGTGAGCCAAGTGATATTGTGTACTGATCATTAGCAACAAGTATCATCAAGATTGGGTGAAGAAATATTTGCTGGTATTTCGGAAAATCGTTATTTCTTAGAAGCTTGGCAACCCCTCTCAACGAAAGTGCTTTTCCACAATCTGTGCCTAGGGCTACTTGAAGAGGAAACAAACCATAGAGACAAAACTGAGAACTCCTTTATTTTGTCAAGTTTCAAAGAGCTACTAAAAACCATGTTGGATTTAGAGTTCCAGATTCATATATCTATATAGGAGAGAACAGAGGGAAACCTAAATATAAAAACTGCTACTGTAGGCGCACGCTTCAACCTAGAAGAACAAAATTTGGTGAGCCAAGTGGGATTTGTGTACTGATCATTAGCAACAAGTATCATCAAGATTGGGTGAAAAAATATTTGCTGGTATTTCGGAAAATCGTTAATTCTTAGAAGCTTGGCAACCCCTCTCAATGAAAGTGCTTTTCCACAGTCTGTGCCTAGGGCTACATGAAGAGGAAACAAACCAAAGAGACAAAACTCAGAACTACTTTATTTTGTCAAGTTTCAAAGAGCTACTACAAGTCATGTTGGATTTAGAGTTCCCAATTCATCTATCTATATATGAGACAACAGAGTGAAACCTAAATATAAAAACGGCTACTGTAGACGAACGCTTCAACCTAGAAGAACAAAATTTGGGGAGCCAAGTGGGTACTGTGTACTGATCATTACCACCAAGTATCATCAAGATTGGGTGAAAAAATATTTGCTGATATTTCGGAAACTCGTTATTTCTTAGAAGCTTGGCAACCCCTCTCAATGAAAGTGGTTTTCCACAGTCTGTGCCTAGGGCTACTTGAAGAGGAAACAAACCATAGAGACAAAACTGAGAACTCCTTTATTTTGTCAAGTTTCAAAGAGCTACTACCAACTATATTGGATTTAGAGTTCCAAATTCATCTGTCTATATAGGAGAGAACAGAGTGAAACCTAAATATAAAAACTGCTACTGTAGACGAACGCTTAAACCTAGAAGAACAAAATTTGTTGAGCCAAGTGGGATTTGTGTACTTGTCATTACCACCACGTACCATCAAGATTGGGTGAAAAAATATTTGCTGGTATTTCGGAAAATCATAATTTCTTGGAAGCTTTGCAATGCCTTTCAATGAAAGTGCTTTTCCACAATCTCTGCTTAGGGCTTCTTGAAGAGGAAACAAACCATAGAGAAAATACTGAGAACTTCCTTATTTTGTCAAGTTTCAAAGAGCTACTACAAACCATGTTGGATTTGGAGTTCCAAATTTATCTATCTATATAGGAGAGAACAGAGGGAAACGTAAATATAAAAATTGCTACTGTAGACCAACGCTTCAACCGAGAAGAACCAAATTTGGTGAGCCAAGTGGGATTTGTGTACTTGTCCTTACCACCAAGTATCATCAAGATTGGTTGAAAAAAATATTTGCTGGTATTTCGGAAACTCGTTATTTCTTAGAAGCTTGGCAACCATTCTCAATGAAAGTGCTTTTCCACAGTCTGCGCCTAGGGCTACTTGAAGAGGAAACAAACCATAGAGACAAAACTCAGAACTCCTTTATTTTGTCAAGTTTCAAAGAGCTACTACAAACCATGTTGGATTTAGAGTTCCAAATTCATCTATCTATATATGAGACAACAGAGGGATACCTAAATATAAAAACGGCTACTGTAGACGAACGCTTCAACCTAGAAGAACAAAATTTGGTGAGCCAAGTGGGTACTGTGTACTGATCATTACTACCAAGTATCATCAAGATTGGTGAAAAAATATTTGCTGATATTTCGGAAACTCGTTATTTCTTAGAATCTTGGCAACCCCTCTCAATGAAAGTGGTTTTCCACAGTCTGTGCCTAGGGCTACTTGAAGAGGAAACAAACCATAGAGACAAAACTCAGAACTCTTTATTTTGTCAAGTTTCAAAGAGCTACTACAAACCATGTTCGATTTAGAGTTCCAAATTCATCTATCTATATATGAGAGAACAGAGTGAAACCTAAATATAAAAACTGGTACTGTAGATGAACGCTTCAACCTAGAAGAACAAAATTTGGTGAGCCAAGTGGGATCTGTGTACTGATCATTACCACCAAGTATCATCAAGATTGGGTGAAAAAATATTTGCTGGTATTTTGGAAACTCGTTATTTCTTAGAAGCTTGGCAACACCTCTCAATGAAAGTGCTTTTCCACTGTCTGTGCCTAGGGTACTTGAAGAGGAAACAAACCATAGAGACAAAACTGAGAACTCCTTTATTTTGTCAAGTTTCAAAGAGCTACTACAAACCATGTTGGATTTAGAGTTCCAAATTCATCTATCTATACAGGAGAGAACAGAGTGAAACCTAAATATAAAAACTGCTACTGTACACGAACGCTTCAACCTAGAAGAACAAAATTTGGTAAGCCAAGTGGGACTTGTGTACTGATCATTACAACCAAGTATCATCAAAATTGGGTGAAAAAATATTTGCTGGTATTTCGGAAACTCGTAATTTCTTAGATGCTTGGCAACCCCTCTCAATGAAAGTGCTTTTCCACAGTCTGTGCCTAGGACTACTTGAAGAGGAAACAAAGCATAGGGACAAAACTGAGATCTCCTTTATTTTGTTAAGTTTCAAAGAGCTACTACAATCCATGTTGGATTTAGAGTTCCAAATTCATCTATCTATATAGGAGAGAACAGAGAGGAACCTAAATATAAAAACTGCAACTGTAGACGAACGCTTCAACCTAGAAGAACAAAATTTGGGCAGCCAAGTGGGATTTGTGTACTGATCATTACCACCAAGTGTCTTCAAGATTGGGTGAAAAAATATTTGCTGGTATTTCGGAAACTTGTAATTTCTTAGAAGCTTGGCAAACTCTCTCAATGAAAGTGCTTTTCCACAGTCTGTGCCTAGGGCTACTTGAAGAGGAAACAAACCATAGAGACAAAAATGAGAACTCCTTTATTTTGTCAAGTTTCAAAGAGCTACTACAAACCATGCTGGATTTAGAGTTCCAAATTCATATATCTATATAGGAGAGAACAGAGGGAAACCTAAATATAAAAAATTCTACTGTAGGCGAACGCTTCAACCTAGAAGAACACAATTTGGTGAGCCAAGTGGGATTTGTGTACTGATCATTAGCAACCAGTATCATCAAGATTGGGTGAAAAAATATTTGCTGGTATTTCGGAAACTCGTTATTTCTTAGAAGCTTGGCATAACCTCTCAATGAAAGTAGTTTTCCACAGTCTGTGCCTAGGGTAACTTGAAGAGGAAAAAATCCATAGGGACAAAACTCAGAACTCCTTTATTTTGTCAAGTTTCAAAGAGCTACTAAAAACCATGTTGGATTTAGAGTTCCAAATTCATCTATCTATATATGGGAGAACAGAGTGAAACCTAAATATAAAAACTGCTATTGTAGACGAACGCTTCAACCTAGAAGAACAAAATATGGTGAGCCAAGTGGGATCTGTGTACTGATCATTATCAACAAGTATCATCAAGATTGCGTGAAAAAATATTTGCTGGTATTTCGGAAACTCGTTATTTCTAGGAAGCTTGGCAACCCCTCTCAATGAAAGTGCTTTTCGACAGTCTGTGCCTAGGGCTACTTGAAGAGGAAACAAACCATAGAGACAAAACTGAGAACTCCTTTATTTTGTCAAGTTTCAAATAGCTACTACAATCCATGTTGGATTTAGAGTTCCAAATTCATCTATCTATATAGGAGAGAACAGAGAGAAACCTAAATATAAAAATTGCTACTGTAGACGAACGCTTCTACCTAGAAGAACAAAATTTGGTGAGCCAAGTGGGATTTGTGTACTGATCATTAGCAACAAGTATCATCAAGAATGGGTGAAAAAATATTTGCTGGTATTTCGGAAACTCGTAATTTCTTAGAAGCTTGGCAAACCCTCTCAATGAAAGTGCTTTTCCACAGTCTGTGCCTAGGGCTACTTGAAGAGGAAACAAACCATAGAGACAAAAAGGAGATCTCCCTTATTTTGTCAAGGTTAAAAGAGCTACTACAATCCATGTTGGATTTAGAGTTCCAAATTCATCTATCTATATAGGAGAGAACAGAGAGAAACCTAAATATAAAAACTGCTACTGTAGACGAACGCTTCAACCTAGAAGAACAAAATATGGTGAACCAAGTGGGATTTGTGTACTGATCATTACCACCAATATCATCAAGATTGGGTGAAAAATATTTTCTGTTATTTTGGAAACTCGTTATTTCTTAGAAGCTTGGCAACCATTCTCAATGAAAGTTCTTTTCCACAGTCTGCGCCTAGGGCTACTTGAAGAGGAAACAAACCATAGAGACAAAACTCAGAACTCCTTTATTTTGTCAAGTTTCAAAGAGCTACTACAAACCATGTTGGATTTAGAGTTCCAAATTCATCTATCTATATATGAGACAACAGAGTGAAACCTAAATATAAAAACGGCTACTGTAGACGAACGCTTCAACCTAGAAGAACAAAATTTGGTGAGCCAAGTGGGTACTGTGTACTGATCATTACTACCAAGTATCATCAAGATTGGTGAAAAAATATTTGCTGATATTTCAGAAACTCGTTATTTCTTAGAAGCTTGGCAACCCCTCTCAATGAAAGTGGTTTTCCACAGTCTGTGCCTAGGGCTACTTGAAGAGGAAACAAACCATAGAGACAAAACTCAGAACTCTTTATTTTGTCAAGTTTCAAAGAGCTACTACAAACCATGTTCGATTTAGAGTTCCAAATTCATCTATCTATATATGAGAGAACAGAGTGAAACCTAAATATAAAAACTGGTACTGTAGATGAACGCTTCAACCTAGAAGAACAAAATTTGGTGAGCCAAGTGGGATCTGTGTACTGATCATTACCACCAAGTATCATCAAGATTGGGTGAAAAAATATTTGCTGATATTTCGGAAACTCGTTATTTCTTAGAAGCTTGGCAACCCCTCTCAATGAAAGTGCTTTTCCACTGTCTGTGCCTAGGGCTACATGAAGAGGAAACAAACCATAGAGACAAAACTGAGAACTCCTTTATTTTGTCAAGTTTCAAAGAGCTACTACAAACCATGTTGGATTTAGAGTTCCAAATTCATCTATCTATACAGGAGAGAACAGAGCAAAACCTAAATATAAAAACTGCTACTGTACACGAACGCTTCAACCTAGAAGAACAAAATATGGTGAGCCAAGTGGGACTTGTGTACTGATCATTACAACCAAGTATCATCAAAATTGGGTGAAAAAATATTTGCTGGTATTTCGGAAAATCGTAATTTCTTAGATGCTTGGCAACCCCTCTCAATGAAAGTGCTTTTCCACAGTCTGTGCCTAGGACTACTTGAAGAGGAAACAAAGCATAGGGACAAAACTGAGATCTCCTTTATTTTGTTAAGTTTCAAAGAGCTACTACAATCCATGTTGGATTTAGAGTTCCAAATTCATCTATCTATATAGGAGAGAACAGAGAGAAACCTAAATAAAAAAATTGCTACTGTAGACGAACGCTTCTCCCTAGAAGAACAAAATTTGGTGAGCCAAGTGGGATTTGTGTACTGATCATTAGCAACAAGTATCATCAAGAATGGGTGAAAAAATATTTGCTGGTATTTCGGAAACTCGTTATTTATTAGAAGCTTGGCAAACCCTCTCAATGAAAGTGCTTTTTCACAGTCTGTGCCTAGGGCTAATTGAATAGAAAACAATCCATAGAGATAAAACTGAGAACTCCTTTATTTTGTCAAGTTTCAAGGAGCTACTACACACCATGTTGGATTTAGAGTTAAAAATTCATCTATCTATACCGGAGAGAACAGAGTGAAACCTAAATATAAAAACTGCTACTGTAGACGAACGCTTCAACCTAGAAGAACAAAATATGGTGAGCCAAGTGGGACTTGTGTACTGATCATTACCACCAAGTATCATCAAAATTGGGTGAACAAATATTTGCTGGTATTTCGGAAACTCGTAATTTCTTAGAAGCTTGGCAAACCCTCTCAATGAAAGTGCTTTTCCACAGTCTGTGCCTAGGGCTACTTGAAGAGGAAACAAACCATAGAGACAAAAAGGAGATCTCCCTTATTTTGTCAAGTTTCAAAGAGCTACTACAATCCATGTTGGATTTAGAGTTCCAAATTCATCTATCTATATAGGAGAGAACAGAGAGAAAAATAAATATAAAAACTGCTACTGTAGAGGAACGCTTCAACCTAGAAGAACAAAATATGGTGAACCAAGTGGGATTTGTGTACTGATCATTACCACCAATATCATCAAGATTGGGTGAAAAATATTTTCTGTTATTTTGGAAACTCGTTATTTCTTAGAAGCTTGGCAACCCCTCTCAATGAAAGTGCTTTTCCACTGTCTGTGCCTAGGGCTACTTGAAGAGGAAACAAACCATAGAGACAAAACTGAGAACTCCTTTATTTTGTGAAGTTTCAAAGACCTACTACAAACCATGTTGGATTTAGAGTTCCAAATTCATCTATCTATATATGAGACAACAGAGTGAAACCTAAATATAAAAACGGCTACTGTAGACGAACGCTTCAACCTAGAAGAACAAAATTTGGTGAGCCAAGTGGGTACTGTGTACTGATCATTACTACCAAGTATCATCAAGATTGGGTGAAAAAATATTTGCTGATATTTCGGAAACTCGTTATTTCTTAGAAGCTTGGCAACCCCTCTCAATGAAAGTGGTTTTCCACAGTCTGTGCCTAGGGCTACTTGAAGAGGAAACAAACCATAGAGACAAAACTGAGAACTCCTTTATTTTGTCAAGTTTCAAAGAGCTACTACCAACCATATTGGATTTAGAGTTCCAAATTCATCTGTCTATATAGGAGAGAACAGAGTGAAACCTAAATATAAAAACTGCTACTGTAGACCAACGCTTAAACCTAGAAGATCAAAATTTGTTGAGCCAAGTGGGATTTGTGTACTTGTCATTACCACCACGTACCATCAAGATTGGGTGAAAAAATATTTGCTGGTATGTCGGAAAATCATAATTTCTTGGAAGCTTTGCAATGCCTTTCAATGAAAGTGCTTTTCCACAATCTCTGCTTAGGGCTTCTTGAAGAGGAAACAAACCATAGAGAAAATACTGAGAACTTCCTTATTTTGTCAAGTTTCAAAGAGCTACTACAAACCATGTTGGATTTGGAGTTCCAAATTTATCTATCTATATAGGAGAGAACAGAGGGAAACGTAAATATAAAAATTGCTACTGTAGACCAACGCTTCAACCGAGAAGAACAAAATTTGGTGAGCCAAGTGGGATTTGTGTACTTGTCCTTACCACCAAGTATCATCAAGATTGGTTGAAAAAAATATTTGCTGGTATTTCGGAAACTCGTTATTTCTTAGAAGCTTGGCAACCATTCTCAATGAAAGTGCTTTTCCACAGTCTGCGCCTAGGGCTACTTGAAGAGGAAACAAACCATAGAGACAAAACTCAGAACTCCTTTATTTTGTCAAGTTTCAAAGAGCTACTACAAACCATGTTGGATTTAGAGTTCCAAATTCATCTATCTATATATGAGACAACAGAGGGATACCTAAATATAAAAACGGCTACTGTAGACGAACGCTTCAACCTAGAAGAACAAAATTTGGTGAGCCAAGTGGGTACTGTGTACTGATCATTACTACCAAGTATCATCAAGATTGGTGAAAAAATATTTGCTGATATTTCGGAAACTCGTTATTTCTTAGAATCTTGGCAACCCCTCTCAATGAAAGTGGTTTTCCACAGTCTGTGCCTAGGGCTACTTGAAGAGGAAACAAACCATAGAGACAAAACTCAGAACTCTTTATTTTGTCAAGTTTCAAAGAGCTACTACAAACCATGTTCGATTTAGAGTTCCAAATTCATCTATCTATATATGAGAGAACAGAGTGAAACCTAAATATAAAAACTGGTACTGTAGATGAACGCTTCAACCTAGAAGAACAAAATTTGGTGAGCCAAGTGGGATCTGTGTACTGATCATTACCACCAAGTATCATCAAGATTGGGTGAAAAAATATTTGCTGGTATTTTGGAAACTCGTTATTTCTTAGAAGCTTGGCAACACCTCTCAATGAAAGTGCTTTTCCACTGTCTGTGCCTAGGGTACTTGAAGAGGAAACAAACCATAGAGACAAAACTGAGAACTCCTTTATTTTGTCAAGTTTCAAAGAGCTACTACAAACCATGTTGGATTTAGAGTTCCAAATTCATCTATCTATACAGGAGAGAACAGAGTGAAACCTAAATATAAAAACTGCTACTGTACACGAACGCTTCAACCTAGAAGAACAAAATTTGGTAAGCCAAGTGGGACTTGTGTACTGATCATTACAACCAAGTATCATCAAAATTGGGTGAAAAAATATTTGCTGGTATTTCGGAAACTCGTAATTTCTTAGATGCTTGGCAACCCCTCTCAATGAAAGTGCTTTTCCACAGTCTGTGCCTAGGACTACTTGAAGAGGAAACAAAGCATAGGGACAAAACTGAGATCTCCTTTATTTTGTTAAGTTTCAAAGAGCTACTACAATCCATGTTGGATTTAGAGTTCCAAATTCATCTATCTATATAGGAGAGAACAGAGAGGAACCTAAATATAAAAACTGCAACTGTAGACGAACGCTTCAACCTAGAAGAACAAAATTTGGGCAGCCAAGTGGGATTTGTGTACTGATCATTACCACCAAGTGTCTTCAAGATTGGGTGAAAAAATATTTGCTGGTATTTCGGAAACTTGTAATTTCTTAGAAGCTTGGCAAACTCTCTCAATGAAAGTGCTTTTCCACAGTCTGTGCCTAGGGCTACTTGAAGAGGAAACAAACCATAGAGACAAAAATGAGAACTCCTTTATTTTGTCAAGTTTCAAAGAGCTACTACAAACCATGCTGGATTTAGAGTTCCAAATTCATATATCTATATAGGAGAGAACAGAGGGAAACCTAAATATAAAAAATTCTACTGTAGGCGAACGCTTCAACCTAGAAGAACACAATTTGGTGAGCCAAGTGGGATTTGTGTACTGATCATTAGCAACCAGTATCATCAAGATTGGGTGAAAAAATATTTGCTGGTATTTCGGAAACTCGTTATTTCTTAGAAGCTTGGCATAACCTCTCAATGAAAGTAGTTTTCCACAGTCTGTGCCTAGGGTAACTTGAAGAGGAAAAAATCCATAGGGACAAAACTCAGAACTCCTTTATTTTGTCAAGTTTCAAAGAGCTACTAAAAACCATGTTGGATTTAGAGTTCCAAATTCATCTATCTATATATGGGAGAACAGAGTGAAACCTAAATATAAAAACTGCTATTGTAGACGAACGCTTCAACCTAGAAGAACAAAATATGGTGAGCCAAGTGGGATCTGTGTACTGATCATTATCAACAAGTATCATCAAGATTGCGTGAAAAAATATTTGCTGGTATTTCGGAAACTCGTTATTTCTAGGAAGCTTGGCAACCCCTCTCAATGAAAGTGCTTTTCGACAGTCTGTGCCTAGGGCTACTTGAAGAGGAAACAAACCATAGAGACAAAACTGAGAACTCCTTTATTTTGTCAAGTTTCAAATAGCTACTACAATCCATGTTGGATTTAGAGTTCCAAATTCATCTATCTATATAGGAGAGAACAGAGAGAAACCTAAATATAAAAATTGCTACTGTAGACGAACGCTTCTACCTAGAAGAACAAAATTTGGTGAGCCAAGTGGGATTTGTGTACTGATCATTAGCAACAAGTATCATCAAGAATGGGTGAAAAAATATTTGCTGGTATTTCGGAAACTCGTAATTTCTTAGAAGCTTGGCAAACCCTCTCAATGAAAGTGCTTTTCCACAGTCTGTGCCTAGGGCTACTTGAAGAGGAAACAAACCATAGAGACAAAAAGGAGATCTCCCTTATTTTGTCAAGGTTAAAAGAGCTACTACAATCCATGTTGGATTTAGAGTTCCAAATTCATCTATCTATATAGGAGAGAACAGAGAGAAACCTAAATATAAAAACTGCTACTGTAGACGAACGCTTCAACCTAGAAGAACAAAATATGGTGAACCAAGTGGGATTTGTGTACTGATCATTACCACCAATATCATCAAGATTGGGTGAAAAATATTTTCTGTTATTTTGGAAACTCGTTATTTCTTAGAAGCTTGGCAACCATTCTCAATGAAAGTTCTTTTCCACAGTCTGCGCCTAGGGCTACTTGAAGAGGAAACAAACCATAGAGACAAAACTCAGAACTCCTTTATTTTGTCAAGTTTCAAAGAGCTACTACAAACCATGTTGGATTTAGAGTTCCAAATTCATCTATCTATATATGAGACAACAGAGTGAAACCTAAATATAAAAACGGCTACTGTAGACGAACGCTTCAACCTAGAAGAACAAAATTTGGTGAGCCAAGTGGGTACTGTGTACTGATCATTACTACCAAGTATCATCAAGATTGGTGAAAAAATATTTGCTGATATTTCAGAAACTCGTTATTTCTTAGAAGCTTGGCAACCCCTCTCAATGAAAGTGGTTTTCCACAGTCTGTGCCTAGGGCTACTTGAAGAGGAAACAAACCATAGAGACAAAACTCAGAACTCTTTATTTTGTCAAGTTTCAAAGAGCTACTACAAACCATGTTCGATTTAGAGTTCCAAATTCATCTATCTATATATGAGAGAACAGAGTGAAACCTAAATATAAAAACTGGTACTGTAGATGAACGCTTCAACCTAGAAGAACAAAATTTGGTGAGCCAAGTGGGATCTGTGTACTGATCATTACCACCAAGTATCATCAAGATTGGGTGAAAAAATATTTGCTGATATTTCGGAAACTCGTTATTTCTTAGAAGCTTGGCAACCCCTATCAATGAAAGTGCTTTTCCACTGTCTGTGCCTAGGGCTACATGAAGAGGAAACAAACCATAGAGACAAAACTGAGAACTCCTTTATTTTGTCAAGTTTCAAAGAGCTACTACAAACCATGTTGGATTTAGAGTTCCAAATTCATCTATCTATACAGGAGAGAACAGAGCAAAACCTAAATATAAAAACTGCTACTGTACACGAACGCTTCAACCTAGAAGAACAAAATATGGTGAGCCAAGTGGGACTTGTGTACTGATCATTACAACCAAGTATCATCAAAATTGGGTGAAAAAATATTTGCTGGTATTTCGGAAAATCGTAATTTCTTAGATGCTTGGCAACCCCTCTCAATGAAAGTGCTTTTCCACAGTCTGTGCCTAGGACTACTTGAAGAGGAAACAAAGCATAGGGACAAAACTGAGATCTCCTTTATTTTGTTAAGTTTCAAAGAGCTACTACAATCCATGTTGGATTTAGAGTTCCAAATTCATCTATCTATATAGGAGAGAACAGAGAGAAACCTAAATAAAAAAATTGCTACTGTAGACGAACGCTTCTCCCTAGAAGAACAAAATTTGGTGAGCCAAGTGGGATTTGTGTACTGATCATTAGCAACAAGTATCATCAAGAATGGGTGAAAAAATATTTGCTGGTATTTCGGAAACTCGTTATTTATTAGAAGCTTGGCAAACCCTCTCAATGAAAGTGCTTTTTCACAGTCTGTGCCTAGGGCTAATTGAATAGAAAACAATCCATAGAGATAAAACTGAGAACTCCTTTATTTTGTCAAGTTTCAAGGAGCTACTACACACCATGTTGGATTTAGAGTTAAAAATTCATCTATCTATACCGGAGAGAACAGAGTGAAACCTAAATATAAAAACTGCTACTGTAGACGAACGCTTCAACCTAGAAGAACAAAATATGGTGAGCCAAGTGGGACTTGTGTACTGATCATTACCACCAAGTATCATCAAAATTGGGTGAACAAATATTTGCTGGTATTTCGGAAACTCGTAATTTCTTAGAAGCTTGGCAAACCCTCTCAATGAAAGTGCTTTTCCACAGTCTGTGCCTAGGGCTACTTGAAGAGGAAACAAACCATAGAGACAAAAAGGAGATCTCCCTTATTTTGTCAAGTTTCAAAGAGCTACTACAATCCATGTTGGATTTAGAGTTCCAAATTCATCTATCTATATAGGAGAGAACAGAGAGAAAAATAAATATAAAAACTGCTACTGTAGAGGAACGCTTCAACCTAGAAGAACAAAATATGGTGAACCAAGTGGGATTTGTGTACTGATCATTACCACCAATATCATCAAGATTGGGTGAAAAATATTTTCTGTTATTTTGGAAACTCGTTATTTCTTAGAAGCTTGGCAACCCCTCTCAATGAAAGTGCTTTTCCACTGTCTGTGCCTAGGGCTACTTGAAGAGGAAACAAACCATAGAGACAAAACTGAGAACTCCTTTATTTTGTGAAGTTTCAAAGACCTACTACAAACCATGTTGGATTTAGAGTTCCAAATTCATCTATCTATATATGAGACAACAGAGTGAAACCTAAATATAAAAACGGCTACTGTAGACGAACGCTTCAACCTAGAAGAACAAAATTTGGTGAGCCAAGTGGGTACTGTGTACTGATCATTACTACCAAGTATCATCAAGATTGGTGAAAAAATATTTGCTGATATTTCAGAAACTCGTTATTTCTTAGAAGCTTGGCAACCCCTCTCAATGAAAGTGGTTTTCCACAGTCTGTGCCTAGGGCTACTTGAAGAGGAAACAAACCATAGAGACAAAACTCAGAACTCTTTATTTTGTCAAGTTTCAAAGAGCTACTACAAACCATGTTCGATTTAGAGTTCCAAATTCATCTATCTATATATGAGAGAACAGAGTGAAACCTAAATATAAAAACTGGTACTGTAGATGAACGCTTCAACCTAGAAGAACAAAATTTGGTGAGCCAAGTGGGATCTGTGTACTGATCATTACCACCAAGTATCATCAAGATTGGGTGAAAAAATATTTGCTGATATTTCGGAAACTCGTTATTTCTTAGAAGCTTGGCAACCCCTCTCAATGAAAGTGCTTTTCCACTGTCTGTGCCTAGGGCTACATGAAGAGGAAACAAACCATAGAGACAAAACTGAGAACTCCTTTATTTTGTCAAGTTTCAAAGAGCTACTACAAACCATGTTGGATTTAGAGTTCCAAATTCATCTATCTATACAGGAGAGAACAGAGCAAAACCTAAATATAAAAACTGCTACTGTACACGAACGCTTCAACCTAGAAGAACAAAATATGGTGAGCCAAGTGGGACTTGTGTACTGATCATTACAACCAAGTATCATCAAAATTGGGTGAAAAAATATTTGCTGGTATTTCGGAAAATCGTAATTTCTTAGATGCTTGGCAACCCCTCTCAATGAAAGTGCTTTTCCACAGTCTGTGCCTAGGACTACTTGAAGAGGAAACAAAGCATAGGGACAAAACTGAGATCTCCTTTATTTTGTTAAGTTTCAAAGAGCTACTACAATCCATGTTGGATTTAGAGTTCCAAATTCATCTATCTATATAGGAGAGAACAGAGAGAAACCTAAATAAAAAAATTGCTACTGTAGACGAACGCTTCTCCCTAGAAGAACAAAATTTGGTGAGCCAAGTGGGATTTGTGTACTGATCATTAGCAACAAGTATCATCAAGAATGGGTGAAAAAATATTTGCTGGTATTTCGGAAACTCGTTATTTATTAGAAGCTTGGCAAACCCTCTCAATGAAAGTGCTTTTTCACAGTCTGTGCCTAGGGCTAATTGAATAGAAAACAATCCATAGAGATAAAACTGAGAACTCCTTTATTTTGTCAAGTTTCAAGGAGCTACTACACACCATGTTGGATTTAGAGTTAAAAATTCATCTATCTATACCGGAGAGAACAGAGTGAAACCTAAATATAAAAACTGCTACTGTAGACGAACGCTTCAACCTAGAAGAACAAAATATGGTGAGCCAAGTGGGACTTGTGTACTGATCATTACCACCAAGTATCATCAAAATTGGGTGAACAAATATTTGCTGGTATTTCGGAAACTCGTAATTTCTTAGAAGCTTGGCAAACCCTCTCAATGAAAGTGCTTTTCCACAGTCTGTGCCTAGGGCTACTTGAAGAGGAAACAAACCATAGAGACAAAAAGGAGATCTCCCTTATTTTGTCAAGTTTCAAAGAGCTACTACAATCCATGTTGGATTTAGAGTTCCAAATTCATCTATCTATATAGGAGAGAACAGAGAGAAAAATAAATATAAAAACTGCTACTGTAGAGGAACGCTTCAACCTAGAAGAACAAAATATGGTGAACCAAGTGGGATTTGTGTACTGATCATTACCACCAATATCATCAAGATTGGGTGAAAAATATTTTCTGTTATTTTGGAAACTCGTTATTTCTTAGAAGCTTGGCAACCCCTCTCAATGAAAGTGCTTTTCCACTGTCTGTGCCTAGGGCTACTTGAAGAGGAAACAAACCATAGAGACAAAACTGAGAACTCCTTTATTTTGTGAAGTTTCAAAGACCTACTACAAACCATGTTGGATTTAGAGTTCCAAATTCGTCTATCTATACAGGAGAGAACAGAGCGAAACCTAAATATAAAAACTGCTACTGTACACGAACGCTTCAACCTAGAAGAACAAAATTTGGTAAGCCAAGTGGGACTTGTGTACTGATCATTACAACCAAGTATCATCAAAATTGGGTGAAAAAATATTTGCTGGTATTTCGGAAACTCGTAATTTCTTAGATGCTTGGCAACCCCTCTCAATGAAAGTGCTTTTCCACAGTCTGTGCCTAGGACTACTTGAAGAGGAAACAAAGCATAGGGACAAAACTGAGATCTTCTTTATTTTGTTAAGTTTCAAAGAGCTACTACAATCCATGTTGGATTTAGAGTTCCAAATTCATCTATCTATATAGGAGAGAACAGAGAAAAACCTAAATATAAAAACTGCTACTGTAGACGAACGCTTCAACCTAGAAGAACAAAATTTGGGCAGCCAAGTGGGATTTCTGTACTGATCATTACCACCAAGTGTCTTCAAGATTGGGTGAAAAAATATTTGCTGGTATTTCGGAAACTTGTAATTTCTTAGAAACTTGGCAAACTCTCTCAATGAAAGTGCTTTTCCACAGTCTGTGCCTAGGGCTACTTGAAGAGGAAACAAACCATAGAGACAAAACTGAGAACTCCTTTATTTTGTCAAGTTTCAAAGAGCTACTACAAACCATGCTGGATTTAGAGTTCCAAATTCATATATCTATATAGGAGAGAACAGAGGGAAACCTAAATATAAAAAATTCTACTGTAGGCGAACGCTTCAACCTAGAAGAACACAATTTGGTGAGCCAAGTGGGATTTGTGTACTGATCATTAGCAACCAGTATCATCAAGATTGGGTGAAAAAATATTTGCTGGTATTTCGGAAACTCGTTATTTCTTAGAAGCTTGGCATAACCTCTCAATGAAAGTAGTTTTCCACAGTCTGTGCCTAGGGTAACTTGAAGAGGAAAAAAACCATAGGGACAAAACTCAGAACTCCTTTATTTTGTCAAGTTTCAAAGAGCTACTAAAAACCATGTTGGATTTAGAGTTCCAAATTCATCTATCTATATATGAGAGAACAGAGTGAAACCTAAATATAAAAACTGCTATTGTAGACGAACGCTTCAATCTAGAAGAACAAAATTTTGTGAGCCAAGTGGGATCTGTGTACTGATCATTATCAACAAGTATCATCAAGATTGGGTGAAAAAATATTTGCTGGTATTTCGGAAACTCGTTATTTCTTAGAAGCTTGGCAACCCCTCTCAATGAAAGTGCTTTTCGACAGTCTGTGCCTAGGGCTACTTGAAGAGGAAACAAACCATAGAGACAAAACTGAGAACTCCTTTATTTTGTCAAGTTTCAAAGAGCTACTACAATCCATGTTGGATGTAGAGTTCCAAATTCATCTATCTATACAGGAGAGAACATAGTGAAACCTAAATATAAAAACTGCTACTGTAGACGAACGCTTCAACCTAGAAGAACAAAATATGGTGAGCCAAGTGGGACTTGTGTACTGATCATTACCACCAAGTATCATCAAGATTGGGTGAAAAATATTTGCTGGTATTTTGGAAACTCGTTATTTCGTAGAAGCTTGGCAACCCATCTCAATGAAAGTGTTTCCACAGTCTGTGCCTAGGGCTACTTGAAGAGGAAACAAACCATAGAGACAAAACTGAGAACTCCTTTATTTTGTCAAGTTTCAAAGAGCTACTACAATCCATGTTGGATTTAGAGTTCCAAATTCATCTATCTATATAGGAGAGAAGAGAGAGAAACCTACATATAAAACCTGCTACTGTAGACGAACGCTTCAACCTAGAAGAATAAAATTTGGTGAGCCAAGTGATATTGTGTACTGATCATTAGCAACAAGTATCATCAAGATTGGGTGAAAAAATATTTGCTGGTATTTCGGAAACTCATTATTTCTTAGAAGCTTGGCAACCCCTCTCAACGAAAGTGCTTTTCCACAATCTGTGCCTAGGGCTACTTGAAGAGGAAACAAACCATAGAGACAAAACTGAGAACTCCTTTATTTTGTCAAGTTTCAAAGAGCTACTAAAACCCATGTTGGATTTAGAGTTCCAGATTCATATATCTATATAGGAGAGAACAGAGGGAAACCTAAATATAAAAACTGCTACTGTAGGCGAACGCTTCAACCTAGAAGAACAAAATTTGGTGAGCCAAGTGGGATTTGTGTACTGATCATTAGCAACAAGTATCATCAAGATTGGGTGACAAAATATTTGCTGGTATTTCGGAAAATCGTTAATTCTTAGAAGCTTGGCAACCCCTCTCAATGAAAGTGCTTTTCCACAGTCTGTGCCTAGGGCTACATGAAGAGGAAACAAACCAAAGAGACAAAACTCAGAACTACTTTATTTTGTCAAGTTTCCAAGAGCTACTACAAGTCATGTTGGATTTAGAGTTCCCAATTCATCTATCTATATATGAGACAACAGAGTGAAACCTAAATATAAAAACCGCTACTGTAGACGAACGCTTCAACCTAGAAGAACAAAATTTGGTGAGCCAAGTGGGTACTGTGTACTGATCATTACTACCAAGTATCATCAAGATTGGTGAAAAAATATTTGCTGATATTTCGGAAACTCATTATTTCTTAGAAGCTTGGCAACCCATCTCAATGAAAGTGGTTTTCCACAGTCTGTGCCTAGGGTTACTTGAAGAGGAAACAAACCATAGAGACAAAACTCAGAACTCTTTATTTTGTCAAGTTTCAAAGAGCTACTACAAACCATGTTCGATTTAGAGTTCCAAATTCATCTATCTATATAGGAGAGAACAGAGAGAAACCTAAATATAAAAACTGCTACTGTAGACGAACGCTTCAACCTAGAAGAACAAAATTTGGGCAGCCAAGTGGGATTTGTGTACTGATCATTACCACCAAGTGTCTTCAAGATTGGGTGAAAAAATATTTGCTGGTATTTCGGAAACTCGTTATTTCTTAGAAGCTTGGCAACCCCTCTCAACGAAAGTGCTTTTCCACAATCTGTGCCTAGGGCTACTTGAAGAGGAAACAAACCATAGAGACAAAACTGAGAACTCCTTTATTTTGTCAAGTTTCAAAGAGCTACTAAAAACCATGTTGGATTTAGAGTTCCAGATTCATATATCTATATAGGAGAGAACAGAGGGAAACCTAAATATATAAACTGCTACTGTAGGCGAACGCTTCAACCTAGAAGAACAAAATTTTGTGAGCCAAGTGGGATTTGTGTACTGATCATTAGCAACACGTATCATCAAGATTGGGTGAGAAAATATTTGCTGGTATTTCGGAAAATCGTTAATTCTTAGAAGCTTGGCAACCCCTCTCAATGAAAGTGCTTTTCCACAGTCTGTGCCTAGGGCTACTTGAAGAGGAAACAAACCATAGAGACAAAACTTAGAACTCCTTTATTTTGTCAAGTTTCAAAGAGCTACTACCAACCATATTGGATTTAGAGTTCCAAATTCATCTGTCTATATAGGAGAGAACAGAGTGAAACCTAAATATAAAAACTGCTACTGTAGACGAACGCTTAAACCTAGAAGATCAAAATTTGTTGAGCCAAGTGGGATTTGTGTACTTGTCATTACCACCACGTACCATCAAGATTGGGTGAAAAAATATTTGCTGGTATTTCGGAAAATCATAATTTCTTGGAAGCTTTGCAATGCCTTTCAATGAAAGTGCTTTTCCACAATCTCTGCTTAGGGCTTCTTGAAGAGGAAACAAACCATAGAGAAAATACTGAGAACTTCCTTATTTTGTCAAGTTTCAAAGAGCTACTACAAACCATGTTGGATTTGGAGTTCCAAATTTATCTATCTATATAGGAGAGAACAGAGGGAAACGTAAATATAAAAATTGCTACTGTAGACCAACGCTTCAACCGAGAAGAACCACATTTGGTGAGCCAAGTGGGATTTGTGTACTTGTCCTTACCACCAAGTATCATCAAGATTGGTTGAAAAAAATATTTGCTGGTATTTCGGAAACTCGTTATTTCTTAGAAGCTTGGCAACCATTCTCAATGAAAGTGCTTTTCCACAGTCTGCGCCTAGGGCTACTTGAAGAGGAAACAAACCATAGAGACAAAACTCAGAACTCCTTTATTTTGTCAAGTTTCAAAGAGCTACTACAAACCATGTTGGATTTAGAGTTCCAAATTCATCTATCTATATATGAGACAACAGAGTGAAACCTAAATATAAAAACGGCTACTGTAGACGAACGCTTCAACCTAGAAGAACAAAATTTGGTGAGCCAAGTGGGTACTGTGTACTGATCATTACTACCAAGTATCATCAAGATTGGTGAAAAAATATTTGCTGATATTTTGGAAACTCGTTATTTCTTAGAAGCTTGGCAACCCCTCTCAATGAAAGTGGTTTTCCACAGTCTGTGCCTAGGGCTACTTGAAGAGGAAACAAACCATAGAGACAAAACTCAGAACTCTTTATTTTGCCAAGTTTCAAAGAGCTACTACAAACCATGTTCGATTTAGAGTTCCAAATTCATCTATCTATATATGAGAGAACAGAGTGAAACCTAAATATAAAAACTGCTACTGTAGACGAACGCTTCAACCTAGAAGAACAAAATTTGGTGAGCCAAGTGGGATCTGTGTACTGATCATTACCACCAAGTATCATCAAGATTGGGTGAAAAAATATTTGCTGGTATTTTGGAAACTCGTTATTTCTTAGAAGCTTGGCAACCCCTCAATGAAAGTGCTTTTCCACTGTCTGTGCCTAGGGCTACTTGAAGAGGAAACAAACCATAGAGACAAAACTGAGAACTCCTTTATTTTGTCAAGTTTCAAAGAGCTACTACAAACCATGTTGGATTTAGAGTTCCAAATTCATCTATCTATACAGGAGAGAACAGAGCGAAACCTAAATATAAAAACTGCTACTGTACACGAAGGCTTCAACCTAGAAGAACAAAATTTGGTAAGCCAAGTGGGACTTGTGTACTGATCATTACAACCAAGTATCATCAAAATTGGGTGAAAAAATATTTGCTGGTATTTCGGAAACTCGTAATTTCTTAGATGCTTGGCAACCCCTCTCAATGAAAGTGCTTTTCCACAGTCTGTGCCTAGGACTACTTGAAGAGGAAACAAAGCATAGGGACAAAACTGAGATCTCCTTTATTTTGTTAAGTTTCAAAGAGCTACTACAATCCATGTTGGATTTAGAGTTCCAAATTAATCTATCTATATAGGAGAGAACAGAGAGAAACCTAAATATAAAAACTGCTACTGCAGACGAACGCTTCAACCTAGAAGAACAAAATTTGGGCAGCCAAGTGGGATTTGTGTACTGATCATTACCACCAAGTGTCTTCAAGATTGGGTGAAAAAATATTTGCTGGTATTTCGGAAACTTGTAATTTCTTAGAAGCTTGGCAAACTCTCTCAATGAAAGTGCTTTTCCACAGTCTGTGCCTAGGGCTACTTGAAGAGGAAACAAACCATAGAGACAAAAATGAGAACTCCTTTATTATGTCAAGTTTCAAAGAGCTACTACAAACCATGCTGGATTTAGAGTTCCAAATTCATATATCTATATAGGAGAGAACAGAGGGAAACCTAAATATTAAAAATTCTACTGTAGGCGAACGATTCAACCTAGAAGAACACAATTTGGTGAGCCAAGTGGGATTTGTGTACTGATCATTAGCAACCAGTATCATCAAGATTGGGTGAAAAAATATTTGCTGGTATTTCGGAAACTCGTTATTTCTTAGAAGCTTGGCATAACCTCTCAATGAAAGTAGTTTTCCACAGTCTGTGCCTAGGGTAACTTGAAGAGGAAAAAAACCATAGGGACAAAACTCAGAACTCCTTTATTTTGTCAAGTTTCAAAGAGCTACTAAAAACCATGTTGGATTTAGAGTTCCAAATTCATCTATCTATATATGAGAGAACAGAGTGAAACCTAAATATAAAAACTGCTATTGTAGACGAACGCTTCAACCTAGAAGAACAAAATTTTGTGAGCCAAGTGGGATCTGTGTACTGATCATTATCAACATGTATCATCAAGATTGCGTGAAAAAATATTTGCTGGTATTTCGGAAACTCGTTATTTCTTAGAAGCTTGGCAACCCCTCTCAATGAAAGTGCTTTTCGACAGTCTGTGCCTAGGGCTACTTGAAGAGGAAACAAACCATAGAGACAAAACTGAGAACTCCTTTATTTTGTCAAGTTTCAAAGAGCTACTACAATCCATGTTGGATTTAGAGTTCCAAATTCATCTATCTATATAGGAGAGAACAGAGAGAAACCTAAATATAAAAATTGCTACTGTAGACGAACGCTTCTACCTAGAAGAACAAAATTTGGTGAGCCAAGTGGGATTTGTGTACTGATCATTAGCAACAAGTATCATCAAGAATGGGTGAAAAAATATTTGCTGGTATTTCGGAAACTCGTTATTTATTAGAAGCTTGGCAAACCCTCTCAATGAAAGTGCTTTTTCACAGTCTGTGCCTAGGGCTAATTGAATAGAAAACAATCCATAGAGATAAAACTGAGAACTCCTTTATTTTGTCAAGTTTCAAGGAGCTACTACACACCATGTTGGATTTAGAGTTGCAAATTCATCTATCTATACAGGAGAGAACAGAGTGAAACCTAAATATAAAAACTGCTACTGTAGACGAACGCTTCAACCTAGAAGAACAAAATATGGTGAGCCAAGTGGGACTTGTGTACTGATCATTACCACCAAGTATCATCAAAATTGGGTGAAAAAATATTTGCTGGTATTTCGGAAACTCGTAATTTCTTAGAAGTTGGCAAACCCTCTCAATGAAAGTGCTTTTCCACAGTCTGTGCCTAGGGCTACTTGAAGAGGAAACAAACCATAGAGACAAAGAGGAGATCTCCCTTATTTTGTCAAGTATCAAAGAGCTACTACAATCCATGTTGGATTTAGAGTTCCAAATTCATCTATCTTTATATGAGACAACAGAGTGAAACCTAAATATAAAAACGGCTACTGTAGACGAACGCTTCAACCTAGAAGAACAAAATTTGGTGAGCCAAGTGGGTACTGTGTACTGATCATTACTACCAAGTATCATCAAGATTGGTGAAAAAATATTTGCTGATATTTCGGAAACTCGTTATTTCTTAGAAGCTTGGCAACCCCTCTCAATGAAAGTGGTTTTCCACAGACTGTGCCTAGGGCTACTTGAAGAGGAAACAAACCATAGAGACAAAACTCAGAACTTTTTATTTTGTCAAGTTTCAAAGAGCTACTACAATCCATGTTGGATTTAGAGTTCCAAATTCATCTATCTATACAGGAGACAACATAGTGAAACCTAAATATAAAAAATGCTACTGTAGACGAACGCTTCAACCTAGAAGAACAAAATATGGTGAGCCAAGTGGGACTTGTGTACTGATCATTACCACCAAGTATCATCAAGATTGGGTGAAAAATATTTGCTGCTATTTTGGAAACTCGTTATTTCGTAGAAGCTTGGCAACCCATCTCAATGAAAGTGTTTCCACAGTCTGTGCCTAGGGCTACTTTAAGAGGAAACAAACCATAGAGACAAAACTGAGAACTCCTTTATTTTGTCAAGTTTCAAAGAGCTACTACAATCCATGTTGGATTTAGAGTTCCAAATTCATGTATCTATATAGGAGAGAAGAAAGAGAAACCTACATATAAAACCTGCTACTGTAGACGAACGCTTCAACCTAGAAGAATAAAATTTGGTGAGCCAAGTGATATTGTGTACTGATCATTAGCAACAAGTATCATCAAGATTGGGTGAAAAAATATTTGCTGGTATTTCGGAAACTCGTTATTTCTTAGAAGTTTGGCAACCCCTCTCAACGAAAGTGCTTTTCCACAATCTGTGCCTAGGGCTACTTGAAGAGGAAACAAACCATAGAGACAAAACTGAGAACTCCTTTATTTTGTCAAGTTTCAAAGAGCTACTAAAAACCATGTTGGATTTAGAGTCCAGATTCATATATCTATATAGGAGAGAACAGAGGGAAACCTAAATATAAAAACTGCTACTGTAGGCGAACGATTCAACCTAGAAGAACAAAATTTGGTGAGCCAAGTGGGATCTGTGTACTGATCATTACCACCAATATCATCAAGATTGGGTGAAAAATATTTGCTGGTATTTTGGAAACTCGTTATTTCTTAGAAGCTTGGCAACCCCTCTCAATGAAAGTGCTTTTCCACTGTCTGTGCCTAGGGCTACTTGAAGAGGAAACAAACCATAGAGACAAAACTGAGAACTCCTTTATTTTGTCAAGTTTCAAAGAGCTACTACAAACCATGTTGGATTTAGAGTTCCAAATTCATCTATCTATACAGGAGAGAACAGAGTGAAACCTAAATATAAAAACTGCTACTGTACACGAACGCTTCAACCTAGAAGAACAAAATTTGGTAAGCCAAGTGGGACTTGTGTACTGATCATTACAACCAAGTATCATCAAAATTGGGTGAAAAAATATTTGCTGGTATTTCGGAAACTCGTAATTTCTTAGATGCTTGGCAACCCCTCTCAATGAAAGTGCTTTTCCACAGTCTGTGCCTAGGACTACTTGAAGAGGAAACAAAGCATAGGGACAAAACTGAGATCTCCTTTATTTTGTTAAGTTTCAAAGAGCTACTACAATCCATGTTGGATTTAGAGTTCCAAATTCATCTATCTATATAGGAGAGAACAGAGAGAAACCTAAATATAAAAACTGCTACTGTAGACGAACGCTTCAACCTAGAAGAACAAAATTTGGGCAGCCAAGTGGGATTTGTGTACTGATCATTACCACCAAGTGTTTTCAAGATTGGGTGAAAAAATTTTTGCTGGTATTTCGGAAACTTGTAATTTCTTAGAAGCTTGGCAAACTCTCTCAATGAAAGTGCTTTTCCACAGTCTGTGCCTAGGGCTACTTGAAGAGGAAACAAACCATAGAGACAAAAATGAGAACTCCTTTATTTTGTCAAGTTTCAAAGAGCTACTACAAACCATGCTGGATTTAGAGTTCCAAATTCATATATCTATATAGGAGAGAACAGAGGGAAACCTAAATATAAAAAATTCTACTGTAGGCGAACGCTTCAACCTAGAAGAACACAATTTGGTGAGCCAAGTGGGATTTGTGTACTGATCATTAGCAACCAGTATCATCAAGATTGGGTGAAAAAATATTTGCTGGTATTTCGGAAACTCGTTATTTCTTAGAAGCTTGGCAACCCCTCTCAATGAAAGTAGTTTTCCACAGTCTGTGCCTAGGGTAACTTGAAGAGGAAAAAAACCATAGGGACAAAACTCAGAACTCCTTTATTTTGTCAAGTTTCAAAGAGCTACTAAAAACCATGTTGGATTTAGAGTTCCAAATTCATCTATCTATATATGAGAGAACAGAGTGAAACCTAAATATAAAAACTGCTATTGTAGACGAACGCTTCAACCTAGAAGAACAAAATTTTGTGAGCCAAGTGGGATCTGTGTACTGATCATTATCAACAAGTATCATCAAGATTGCGTGAAAAAATATTTGCTGGTATTTCGGAAACTCGTTATTTATTAGAAGCTTGGCAACCCCTCTCAATGAAAGTGCTTTTCGACAGTCTGTGCCTAGGGCTACTTGAAGAGGAAACAAACCATAGAGACAAAACTGAGAACTCCTTTATTTTGTCAAGTTTCAAAGAGCTACTACAATCCATGTTGGATTTAGAGTTCCAAATTCATCTATCTATATAGGAGAGAACAGAGAGAAACCTAAATATAAAAATTGCTACTGTAGACGAACGCTTCTACCTAGAAGAACAAAATTTGGTGAGCCAAGTGGGATTTGTGTACAGATCATTAGCAACAAGTATCATCAAGAATGGGTGAAAAAATATTTCCTGGTATTTCGGAAAATCGTTATTTATTAGAAGCTTGGCAAACCCTCTCAATGAAAGTGCTTTTTCACAGTCTGTGCCTAGGGCTAATTGAATAGAAAACAATCCATAGAGATAAAACTGAGAACTCCTTTATTTTGTCAAGTTTCAAGGAGCTACTACACACCATGTTGGATTTAGAGTTGCAAATTCATCTATCTATACAGGAGAGAACAGAGTGAAACCTAAATATAAAAACTGCTACTGTAGACGAACGCTTCAACCTAGAAGAACACAATTTGGTGAGCCAAGTGGGATTTGTGTACTGATCATTACCACCAAGTATCATCAAGATTGGTGAAAAAATATTTGCTGATATTTCGGAAACTCGTTATTTCTTAGAAGCTTGGCAACCCCTCTCAATGAAAGTGGTTTTCCACAGTCTGTGCCTAGGGCTACTTGAAGAGGAAACAAACCATAGAGACAAAAAGGAGATCTCCCTTATTTTGTCAAGTTTCAAAGAGCTACTACAATCCATGTTGGATTTAGAGTTCCAAATTCATCTATCTATATAGGAGAGAACAGAGAGAAAAATAAATATAAAAACTGCTACTGTAGACGAACGCTTCAACCTAGAAGAACAAAATATGGTGAACCAAGTGGGATTTGTGTACTGATCATTACCACCAATATCATCAAGATTGGGTGAAAAATATTTGCTGGTATTTTGGAAACTCGTTATTTCTTAGAAGCTTGGCAACCCCTCTCAATGAAAGTGCTTTTCCACTGTCTGTGCCTAGGGCTACTTGAAGAGGAAACAAACCATAGAGACAAAACTGAGAACTCCTTTATTTTGTTACGTTTCAAAGAGCTACTACAAACCATGTTGGATTTAGAGTTCCAAATTCATCTATCTATACAGGAGAGAACAGAGCGAAACCTAAATATAAAAACTGCTACTGTACACGAACGCTTCAACCTAGAAGAACAAAATTTGGTAAGCCAAGTGTTACTTGTGTACTGATCATTACAACCAAGTATCATCAAAATTGGGTGAAAAAATATTTGCTGGTATTTCGGAAACTCGTAATTTCTTAGATGCTTGGCAACCCCTCTCAATGAAAGTGCTTTTCCACAGTCTGTGCCTAGGACTACTTGAAGAGGAAACAAAGCATAGGGACAAAACTGAGATCTCCTTTATTTTGTTAAGTTTCAAAGAGCTACTACAATCCATGTTGGATTTAGAGTTCCAAATTCATCTATCTATATAGGAGAGAACAGAGAGAAACCTAAATATAAAAACTGCTACTGTAGACGAACGCTTCAACCTAGAAGAACAAAATTTGGGCAGCCAAGTGGGATTTCTGTACTGATCATTACCACCAAGTGTCTTCAAGATTGGGTGAAAAAATATTTGCTGGTATTTCGGAAACTTGTAATTTCTTAGAAGCTTGGCAAACTCTCTCAATGAAAGTGCTTTTCCACAGTCTGTGCCTAGGGCTACTTGAAGAGGAAACAAACCATAGAGACAAAAATGAGAACTCCTTTATTTTGTCAAGTTTCAAAGAGCTACTACAAACCATGCTGGATTTAGAGTTCCAAATTCATATATCTATATAGGAGAGAACAGAGGGAAACCTAAATATAAAAAATTCTACTGTAGGCGAACGCTTCAACCTAGAAGAACACAATTTGGTGAGCCAAGTGGGATCTGTGTACTGATCATTATCAACAAGTATCATCAAGATTGCGTGAAAAAATATTTGCTGGTATTTCGGAAACTCGTTATTTCTTAGAAGCTTGGCAACCCCTCTCAATGAAAGTGCTTTTCGACAGTCTGTGTCTAGGGCTTCTTGAAGAGGAAACAAACCATAGAGACAAAACTGAGAACTCCTTTATTTTGTCAAGTTTCAAAGAGCTACTACAATCCATGTTGGATTTAGAGTTCCAAATTCATCTATCTATACAGGAGAGAACATAGTGAAACCTAAATATAAAAACTGCTACTGTAGACGAACGATTCAACCTAGAAGAACAAAATATGGTGAGCCAAGTGGGACTTGTGTACTGATCATTACCACCAAGTATCATCAAGATTGGGTGAAAAATATTTGCTGGTATTTTGGAAACTCGTTATTTCGTAGAAGCTTGGCAACCCATCTCAATGAAAGTGTTTCCACAGTCTGTGCCTAGGGCTACATTAAGAGGAAACAAACCATAGAGACAAAACTGAGAACTCCTTTATTTTGTCAAGTTTCAAAGAGCTACTACAATCCATGTTGGATTTAGAGTTCCAAATTCATGTATCTATATAGGAGAGAAGAAAGAGAAACCTACATATAAAACCTGCTACTGTAGAGGAACGCTTCAACCTAGAAGAATTTAATTTGGTGAGCCAAGTGATATTGTGTACTGATCATTAGCAACAAGTATCATCAAGATTGGGTGAAAAAATATTTGCTGGTATTTCGGTAACTCGTTATTTCTTAGAAGCTTGGCAACCCCTCTCAACGAAAGTGCTTTTCCACAATCTGTGCCTAGGGCTACTTGAAGAGGAAACAAACCATAGAGACAAAACTGAGAACTCCTTTATTTTGTCAAGTTTCAAAGAGCTACTAAAAACCATGTTGGATTTAGAGTTCCAGATTCATATATCTATATAGGAGAGAACAGAGGGAAACCTAAATATAAAAACTGCTAATGTAGGCGAACGCTTCAACCTAGAAGAACAAAATTTGGTGAGCCAAGTGGGATTTGTGTACTGATCATTAGCAACAAGTATCATTAAGATTGGGTGAAAAAATATTTGCTGGTATTTCGGAAAATCGTTAATTCTTAGAAGCTTGGCAACCCCTCTAAATGAAAGTGCTTTTCCACAGTCTGTGCCTAGGGCTACATGAAGAGGAAACAAACCAAAGAGACAAAACTCAGAACTACTTTATTTTGTCAAGTTTCCAAGAGCTACTACAAGTCATGTTGGATTTAGAGTTCCCAATTCATCTATCTATATATGAGACAACAGAGTGAAACCTAAATATAAAAACGGCTACTGTAGACGAACGCTTCAACCTAGAAGAACAAAATTTGGTGAGCCAAGTGGGTACTGTGTACTGATCATTACCACCAAGTATCATCAAGATTGGGTGAAAAAATATTTGCTGATATTTCAGAAACTCGTTATTTCTTAGAAGCTTGACAACCCCTCTCAATGAAAGTGGTTTTCCACAGTCTGTGCCTAGGGCTACTTGAAGAGGAAACAAACCATAGAGACAAAACTGAGAACTCCTTTATTTTGTCAAGTTTCAAAGAGCTACTACCAACCATATTGGATTTAGAGTTCCAAATTCATCTGTCTATATAGGAGAGAACAGAGTGAAACCTAAATATAAAAACTGCTACTGTAGACGAACGCTTAAACCTAGAAGAACAAAATTTGTTGAGCCAAGTGGGATTTGTGTACTTGTCATTACCACCACGTACCATCAAGATTGGGTGAAAAAATATTTGCTGGTATTTCGGAAAATCATAATTTCTTGGAAGCTTTGCAATGCCTTTCAATGAAAGTGCTTTTCCACAATCTCTGCTTAGGGCTTCTTGAAGAGGAAACAAACCATAGAGAAAATACTGAGAACTTCCTTATTTTGTCAAGTTTCAAAGAGCTACTACAAACCATGTTGGATTTGGAGTTCCAAATTTATCTATCTATATAGGAGAGAACAGAGGGAAACGTAAATATAAAAATTGCTACTGTAGACCAACGCTTCAACCGAGAAGAACCAAATTTGGTGAGCCAAGTGGGATTTGTGTACTTGTCCTTACCACCAAGTATCATCAAGTTTGGTTGAAAAAAATATTTGCTGGTATTTCGGAATCTCGTTATTTCTTAGAAGCTTGGCAACCATTCTCAATGAAAGTGCTTTTCCACAGTCTGCGCCTAGGGCTACTTGAAGAGGAAACAAACCATAGAGACAAAACTCAGAACTCCTTTATTTTGTCAAGTTTCAAAGAGCTACTACAAACTATGTTGGATTTAGAGTTCCAAATTCATCTATCTATATATGAGACAACAGAGTGAAACCTAAATATAAAAACGGCTACTGTAGACGAACGCTTCAACCTAGAAGAACAAAATTTGGGCAGCCAAGTGGGATTTGTGTACTGATCATTACCACCAAGTGTTTTCAAGATTGGGTGAAAAAATATTTGCTGGTATTTCGGAAACTTTTAATTTCTTAGAAGCTTGGCAAACTCTCTCAATGAAAGTGCTTTTCCACAGTCTGTGCCTAGGGCTACTTGAAGAGGAAACAAACCATAGAGGCAAAAATGAGAACTCCTTTATTTTGTCAAGTTTCAAAGAGCTACTACAAACCATGCTGGATTTAGAGTTCCAAATTCATATATCTATATAGGAGAGAACAGAGGGAAACCTCAATATAAAAAATTCTACTGTAGGCGAACGCTTCAACCTAGAAGAACACAATTTGGTGAGCCAAGTGGGATTTGTGTACTGATCATTAGCAACCAGTATCATCAAGATTGGGTGAAAAAATATTTGCTGGTATTTCGGAAACTCGTTATTTCTTAGAAGCTTGGCAACCCCTCTCAATGAAAGTAGTTTTCCACAGTCTGTGCCTAGGGTAACTTGAAGAGGAAAAAAACCATAGGGACAAAACTCAGAACTCCTTTATTTTGTCAAGTTTCAAAGAGCTACTAAAAACCATGTTGGATTTAGAGTTCCAAATTCATCTATCTATATATGAGAGAACAGAGTGAAACCTAAATATAAAAACTGCTATTGTAGACGAACGCTTCAACCTAGAAGAACAAAATTTTGTGAGCCAAGTGGGATCTGTGTACTGATCAGTATCAACAAGTATCATCAAGATTGCGTGAAAAAATATTTGCTGGTATTTCGGAAACTCGTTATTTATTAGAAGCTTGGCAACCCCTCTCAATGAAAGTGCTTTTCGACAGTCTGTGCCTAGGGCTACTTGAAGAGGAAACAAACCATAGAGACAAAACTGAGAACTCCTTTATTTTGTCAAGTTTCAAAGAGCTACTACAATCCATGTTGGATTTAGAGTTCCAAATTCATCTATCTATATAGGAGAGAACAGAGAGAAACCTAAATATAAAAATTGCTACTGTAGACGAACGCTTCTACCTAGAAGAACAAAATTTGGTGAGCCAAGTGGGATTTGTGTACAGATCATTAGCAACTAGTATCATCAAGAATGGGTGAAAAAATATTTCCTGGTATTTCGGAAACTCGTTATTTATTAGAAGCTTGGCAAACCCTCTCAATGAAAGTGCTTTTTCACAGTCTGTGCCTAGGGCTAATTGAATAGAAAACAATCCATAGAGATAAAACTGAGAACTCCTTTATTTTGTCAAGTTTCAAGGAGCTACTACACACCATGTTGGATTTAGAGTTGCAAATTCATCTATCTATACAGGAGAGAACAGAGTGAAACCTAAATATAAAAACTGCTACTGTAGACGAACGCTTCAACCTAGAAGAACACAATTTGGTGAGCCAAGTGGGATTTGTGTACTGATCATTACCACCAAGTATCATCAAGATTTTTGAAAAAATATTTGCTGATATTTCGGAAACTCGTTATTTCTTAGAAGCTTGGCAACCCCTCTCAATGAAAGTGGTTTTCCACAGTCTGTGCCTAGGGCTACTTGAAGAGGAAACAACCCATAGAGACAAAACTCAGAACTTTTTATTTTGTCAAGTTTCAAAGAGCTACTACAAACCATGTTCGATTTAGAGTTCCAAATTCATCTATCTATATATGAGAGAACAGAGTGAAACCTAAATATAAAAACTGCTACTGTAGACGAACGCTTCAACCTAGAAGAACAAAATTTGGTGAGCCAAGTGGGATCTGTGTACTGATCATTACCACCAAGTATCATCAAGATTGGGTGAAAAAATATTTGCTGGTATTTCGGAAACTCGTTATTTCTTAGAAGCTTGGCAACCCCTCTCAATGAAAGTGCTTTTCCACTGTCTGTGCCTAGGGCTACTTGAAGAGGAAACAAACCATAGAGACAAAACTGAGAACTCCTTTATTTTGTCATGTTTCAAAGAGCTACTACAAACCATGTTGGATTTAGAGTTCCAAATTAATCTATCTATACAGGAGAGAACATAGCAAAACCTAAATATAAAAACTGCTACTGTACACGAACGCTTCAACCTAGAAGAACAAAATTTGGAAAGCCAAGTGGGACTTGTGTACTGATCATTACAACCAAGTATCATCAAAATTGGGTGAAAAAATATTTGGTGGTATTTCGGAAACTCGTAATTTCTTAGATGCTTGGCAACCCCTCTCAATGAAAGTGCTTTTCCACAGTCTGTGCCTTGGACTACTTGAAGAGGAAACAAAGCATAGGGACAAAACTGAGATCTCCTTTATTTTGTCAAGTTTCACAGAGCTACTACAATCCATGTTGGATTTAGAGTTCCAAATTCATCTATCTATATAGGAGAGAACAGAGAGAAACCTAAATATAAAAATTGCTACTGTAGACGAACGCTTCTACCAAGAAGAACAAAATTTGGTGAGCCAAGTGGGATTTGTGTACTGATCATTAGCAACAATTATCATCAAGAATGCGTGAAAAAATATTTGCTGGTATTTCGGAAACTCGTTATTTATTAGAAGCTTGGCAAACCCTCTCAATGAAAGTGCTTTTTCACAGTCTGTGCCTAGGGCTAATTGAATAGAAAATAATCCATAGAGATAAAACTGAGAACTCCTTTATTTTGTCAAGTTTCAAGGAGCTACTACACACCATGTTGGATTTAGAGTTCCAAATTCATCTATCTATACCGGAGAGAACAGAGTGAAACCTAAATATAAAAACTGCTACTGTAGACGAACGCTTCAACCTAGAAGAACAAAATATGGTGAGCCAAGTGGGACTTGTGTACTGATCATTACCACCAAGTATCATCAAAATTGGGTGAAAAAATATTTGCTGGTATTTCGGAAACTCGTAATTTCTTAGAAGCTTGGCAAACCCTCTCAATGAAAGTGCTTTTCCACAGTCTGTGCCTAGGGCTACTTGAAGAGGAAACAAACCATAGAGACATAAAGGAGATCTCCCTTATTTTGTCAAGTTTCAAAGAGCTACTACAATCCATGTTGGATTTAGAGTTCCAAATTCATCTATCTATATAGGAGAGAACAGAGAGAAAAATAAATATAAAAACTGCTACTGTAGACGAACGCTTTAACCTAGAAGAACAAAATATGGTGAACCAAGTGGGATTTGTGTACTAATAATTACCACCAATATCATCAAGATTGGGTCAAAAATATTTGCTGGTATTTTGGAAACTCGTTATTTCTTAGAAGCTTGGCAACCCCTCTCAATGAAAGTGCTTTTCCACTGTCTGTGCCTAGGGCTACTTGAAGAGGAAACAAACCATAGAGACAAAACTGAGAACTCCTTTATTTTGTCAAGTTTCAAAGAGCTACTACAAACCATGTTGGATTTAGAGTTCCAAATTCATCTATCTATACAGGAGAGAACAGAGCGAAACCTAAATATAAAAACTGCTACTGTACACGAACGCTTCAACCTAGAAGAACAAAATTTGGTAAGCCAAGTGGGACTTGTGTACTGATCATTACAACCAAGTATCATCAAAATTGGGTGAAAAAATATTTGCTGGTATTTCGGAAACTCGTAATTTCTTAGATGTTTGGCAACCCCTCTCAATGAAAGTGCTTTTCCACAGTCTGTGCCTAGGACTACTTGAAGAGGAAACAAAGCATAGGGACAAAACTGAGATCTCCTTTATTTTGTTAAGTTTCAAAGAGCTACTACAATCCATGTTGGATTTAGAGTTCCAAATTCATCTATCTATATAGGAGAGAACAGAGAGAAACCTAAATATAAAAACTGCTACTGTAGACGAACGCTTCAACCTAGAAGAACAAAATTTGGGCAGCCAAGTGGGATTTCTGTACTGATCATTACCACCAAGTGTCTTCAAGATTGGGTGAAAAAATATTTGCTGGTATTTCGGAAACTTGTAATTTCTTAGAAGCTTGGCAAACTCTCTCAATGAAAGTGCTTTTCCACAGTCTGTGCCTAGGGCTACTTGAAGAGGAAACAAACCATAGAGACAAAAATGAGAACTCCTTTATTTTGTCAAGTTTCAAAGAGCTACTACAAACCATGCTGGATTTAGAGTTCCAAATTCATATATCTATATAGGAGAGAACAGAGGGAAATCTAAATGTAAAAAATTCTACTGTAGGCGAACGCTTCAACCTAGAAGAACACAATTTGGTGAGCCAAGTGGGATCTGTGTACTGATCATTATCAACAAGTATCATCAAGATTGCGTGAAAAAATATTTGCTGGTATTTCGGAAACTCGTTATTTCTTAGAAGCTTGGCAACCCCTCTCAATGAAAGTGCTTTTCGACAGTCTGTGCCTAGGGCTTCTTGAAGAGGAAACAAACCATAGAGACAAAACTGAGAACTCCTTTATTTTGTCAAGTTTCAAAGAGCTACTACAATCCATGTTGGATTTAGAGTTCCAAATTCATGTATCTATATAGGAGAGAAGAAAGAGAAACCTACATATAAAACCTGCTACTTTAGAGGAACGCTTCAACCTAGAAGAATTTAATTTGGTGAGCCAAGTGATATTGTGTACTGATCATTAGCAACAAGTATCATCAAGATTGGGTGAAAAAATATTTGCTGGTATTTCGGAAACTCGTTATTTCTTAGAAGCTTGGCAACCCCTCTCAACGAAAGTGCTTTTCCACAATCTGTGCCTAGGGCTACTTGAAGAGGAAACAAACCATAGAGACAAAACTGAGAACTCCTTTATTTTGTCAAGTTTCAAAGAGCTACTAAAAACCATGTTGGATTTAGAGTTCCAGATTCATATATCTATATAGGAGAGAACAGAGGGAAACCTAAATATAAAAACTGCTACTGTAGGCGAACGCTTCAACCTAGAAGAACAAAATTTGGTGAGCCAAGTGGGATTTGTGTACTGATCATTAGCAACAAGTATCATTAAGATTGGGTGAAAAAATATTTGCTGGTATTTCGGAAAATCGTTAATTCTTAGAAGCTTGGCAACCCCTCTCAATGAAAGTGCTTTTCCACAGTCTGTGCCTAGGGCTACATGAAGAGGAAACAAACCAAAGAGACAAAACTCAGAACTACTTTATTTTGTCAAGTTTCCAAGAGCTACTACAAGTCATGTTGGATTTAGAGTTCCCAATTCATCTATCTATATATGAGACAACAGAGTGAAACCTAAATATAAAAACGGCTACTGTAGACGAACGCTTCAACCTAGAAGAACAAAATTTGGTGAGCCAAGTGGGTACTGTGTACTGATCATTACCACCCAGTATCATCAAGATTGGGTGAAAAAATATTTGCTGATATTTCAGAAACTCGTTATTTCTTAGAAGCTTGACAACCCCTCTCAATGAAAGTGGTTTTCCACAGTCTGTGCCTAGGGCTACTTGAAGAGGAAACAAACCATAGAGACAAAACTGAGAACTCCTTTATTTTGTCAAGTTTCAAAGAGCTACCACCAACCATATTGGATTTAGAGTTCCAAATTCATCTGTCTATATAGGAGAGAACAGAGTGAAACCTAAATATAAAAACTGCTACTGTAGACGAACGCTTAAACCTAGAAGAACAAAATTTGTTGAGCCAAGTGGGATTTGTGTACTTGTCATTACCACCACGTACCATCAAGATTGGGTGAAAAAATATTTGCTGGTATTTCGGAAAATCATAATTTCTTGGAAGCTTTGCAATGCCTTTCAATGAAAGTGCTTTTCCACAATCTCTGCTTAGGGCTTCTTGAAGAGGAAACAAACCATAGAGAAAATACTGAGAACTTCCTTATTTTGTCAAGTTTCAAAGAGCTACTACAAACCATGTTGGATTTGGAGTTCCAAATTTATCTATCTATATAGGAGAGAACAGAGGGAAACGTAAATATAAAAATTGCTACTGTAGACCAACGCTTCAACCGAGAAGAACCAAATTTGGTGAGCCAAGTGGGATTTGTGTACTTGTCCTTACCACCAAGTATCATCAAGTTTGGTTGAAAAAAATATTTGCTGGTATTTCGGAAACTCGTTATTTCTTAGAAGCTTGGCAACCATTCTCAATGAAAGTGCTTTTCCACAGTCTGCGCCTAGGGCTACTTGAAGTGGAAACAAACCATAGAGACAAAACTCAGAACTCCTTTATTTTGTCAAGTTTCAAAGAGCTACTACAAACTATGTTGGATTTAGAGTTCCAAATTCATCTATCTATATATGAGACAACAGAGTGAAACCTAAATATAAAAACGGCTACTGTAGACGAACGCTTCAACCTAGAAGAACAAAATTTGGTGAGCCAAGTGGGTACTGTGTACTGATCATTACTACCAAGTATCATCAAGATTGGTGAAAAAATATTTGCTGATATTTCGGAAACTCGTTATTTCTTAGAAGCTTGGCAACCCCTCTCAATGAAAGTGGTTTTCCACAGTCTGTGCCTAGGGCTACTTGAAGAGGAAACAAACCATAGAGACAAAACTCAGAACTCTTTATTTTGTCAAGTTTCAAAGAGCTACTACAAACCATGTTCGATTTAGAGTTCCAAATTCATCTATCTATATATGAGAGAACAGAGTGAAACCTAAATATAAAAACTGCTACTGTAGACGAACGCTTCAACCTAGAAGAACAAAATTTGGTGAGCCAAGTGGGATCTGTGTACTGATCATTACCACCAAGTATCATAAAGATTGGGTGAAAAAATATTTGCTGGTATTTTGGAAACTCGTTATTTCTTAGAAGCTTGGCAACCCCTCTCAATGAAAGTGCTTTTCCACTGTCTGTGCCTAGGGCTACTTGAAGAGGAAACAAACCATAGAGACAAAACTGAGAACTCCTTTATTTTGTCAAGTTTCAAAGAGCTACTACAAACCATGTTGGATTTAGAGTTCCAAATTCATCTATCTATACAGGAGAGAACAGAGCGAAACCTAAATATAAAAACTGCTACTGTACACGAACGCTTCAACCTAGAAGAACAAAATTTGGTAAGCCAAGTGGGACTTGTGTACTGATCATTACAACCAAGTATCATCAAAATTGGGTGAAAAAATATTTGCTGGTATTTCGGAAACTCGTAATTTCTTAGATGCTTGGCAACCCCTCTCAATGAAAGTGCTTTTCCACAGTCTGTGCCTAGGACTACTTGAAGAGGAAACAAAGCATAGGGACAAAACTGAGATCTCCTTTATTTTGTTAAGTTTCAAAGAGCTACTACAATCCATGTTGGATTTAGAGTTCCAAATTCATCTATCTATATAGGAGAGAACAGAGAGAAACCTAAATATAAAAACTGCTACTGTAGACGAACGCTTCAACCTAGAAGAACAAAATTTGGGCAGCCAAGTGGGATTTCTGTACTGATCATTACCACCAAGTGTCTTCAAGATTGGGTGAAAAAATATTTGCTGGTATTTCGGAAACTTGTAATTTCTTAGAAGCTTGGCAAACTCTCTCAATGAAAGTGCTTTTCGACAGTCTGTGCCTAGGGCTACTTGAAGAGAAAACAAACCATAGAGACAAAAATGAGAACTCCTTTATTTTGTCAAGTTTCAAAGAGCTACTACAAACCATGCTGGATTTAGAGTTCCAAATTCATATATCTATAAAGGAGAGAACAGAGGGAAACCTAAATATAAAAAATTCTACTGTAGGCGAACGCTTCAACCTAGAAGAACACAATTTGGTGAGCCAAGTGGGATTTGTGTACTGATCATTAGCAACCAGTATCATCAAGATTGGGTGAAAAAATATTTGCTGGTATTTCGGAAACTCGTTATTTTTTAGAAGCTTGGCATAACCTCTCAATGAAAGTAGTTTTCCACAGTCTGTGCCTAGGGTAACTGGAAGAGGAAAAAAACCATAGGGACAAAACTCAGAACTCCTTTATTTTGTCAAGTTTCAAAGAGCTACTATAAACCATGCTGGATTTAGAGTTCCAAATTAATCTATCTATATATGAGAGAACAGAGTGAAACCTAAATATAAAAACTGCTATTGTAGACGAACGCTTCAACCTAGAAGAACAAAATTTTGTGAGCCAAGTGGGATCTGTGTACTGATCATTATCAACAAGTATCATCAAGATTGCGTGAAAAAATATTTGCTGGTATTTCGGAAACTCGTTATTTCTTAGAAGCTTGGCAACCACTCTCAATGAAAGTGCTTTTCGACAGTCTGTGCCTAGGGCTACTTGAAGAGGAAACAAACCATAGAGACAAAACTGAGAACTCCTTTATTTTGTCAAGTTTCAAAGAGCTACTACAATCCATGTTGGATTTAGAGTTCCAAATTCATCTATCTATATAGGAGAGAACAGAGAGAAACCTAAATATAAAAATTGCTACTGTAGACGAACGCTTCTACCTAGAAGAACAAAATTTGGTGAGCCAAGTGGGATTTGTGTACTGATCATGAGCAACAAGTATCATCAAGAATGGGTGAAAAAATATTTGCTGGTATTTCGGAAACTCGTTATTTATTAGAAGCTTGACAAACCCTCTCAATGAAAGTGCTTTTTCACAGTGTGTGCCTAGGGCTAATTGAATAGAAAACAATCCATAGAGATAAAACTGAGAACTCCTTTATTTTGTCAAGTTTCAAAAAGCTACTACACACCATGTTGGATTTAGAGTTCCAAATTCATCTATCTATACAGGAGAGAACAGAGTGAAACCTAAATATAAAAACTGCTACTGTAGACGAACGCTTCAACCTAGAAGAACAAAATATGGTGAGCCAAGTGGGACTTGTGTACTGATCATTACCACCAAGTATCATCAAAATTGGGTGAAAAAATATTTGCTGGTATTTCGGAAACTCTTTATTTCTTAGAAGCTTGGCAAACCCTCTCAATGAAAGTGCTTTTCCACAGTCTGTGCCTAGGGCTACTTGAAGAGGAAACAAACCATAGAGACAAAAAGGAGATCTCCCTTATTTTGTCAAGTTTCAAAGAGCTACTACAATCCATGTTGGATTTAGAGTTCCAAATTCATCTATCTATATAGGAGAGAACAGAGAGAAACCTAAATATAAAAACTGCTACTGTAGACGAACGCTTCAACCTAGAAGAACAAAATATGGTGAACCAAGTGGGATTTGTGTACTGATCATTACCACCAATATCATCAAGATTGGGTGAAAAATATTTGCTGGTATTTTGGAAACTCGTTATTTCTTAGAAGCTTGGCAACCATTCTCAATGAAAGTGCTTTTCCACAGTCTGCGCCTAGGGCTACTTGAAGAGGAAACAAACCATAGAGACAAAACTCAGAACTCCTTTATTTTGTCAAGTTTCAAAGAGCTACTACAAACCATGTTGGATTTAGAGTTCCAAATTCATCTATCTATATATGAGACAACAGAGTGAAACCTAAATATAAAAACGGCTACTGTAGACGAACGATTCAACCTAGAAGAACAAAATTTGGTGAGCCAAGTGGGTACTGTGTACTGATTATTACTACCAAGTATCATCAAGATTGGTGAAAAAATATTTGCTGATATTTCAGAAACTCGTTATTTTTTAGAAGCTTGGCAACCCCTCTCAATGAAAGTGGTTTTCCACAGTCTGTGCCTAGGGCTACTTGAAGAGGAAACGAACCATAGAGACAAAACTCAGAACTCTTTATTTTGTCAAGTTTCAAAGAGCTACTACAAACCATGTTGGATTTAGAGTTCCAAATTCATCTATCTATACAGGAGAGAACAGAGGGAAACCTAAATATAAAAACTGCTACTGTAGACGAACGCTTCAACCTAGAAGAACAAAATTTGGTGAGCCAAGTGGGATGTGTACTGATCATTACCACCAAGTATCATCAAGATTGGGTGAAAAAATATTTGCTGGTATTTCGGAAACTAGTAATTTCTTAGAAGCTTGGCAACCCTCTCAATGAAAGTGCTTTTACACAGTCTGTGCCTAGGGCTACTTAAAGAGGAAACAAACCATAGAGACAAAACTGAGAACTCCTTTATTTTGTCAAGTTTCAAAGAGCTTCTACAAACCATGTTGGATTTAGAGTTCCAAATTCATCTATCTATATATGAGACAACAGAGTGAAACCTAAATATAAAAACTGCTACTGTAGACGAACGCATCAACCTAGAAGAACAAAATTTGGTGAGCCAAGTGGGATTTGTGTACTGACCATCAGCAACAAGTATCATCAAGATTGGCTGAAAAAATATTTGCTGGTATTTCGGAAACTCGTTATTTCTTAGAAGCTTGGCAACCCCTCTCAATTAAAGTGCTTTTCCACAGTCTGTGCCTAGGGCTACTTGAAGAGGAAACAAACCATAGAGACAAAACTGAGAACTCCTTTATTTTGTCAAGTTTCAAAGAGCTACTACAAACCATGTTGGATTTAGAGTTCCAAATTCATCTATTTATATAGGAGAGAACAGAGGGAAACCTAGATATAAAAACTGCTACTGTAGATGAACGCTTCAACCTAGAAGAACAAAATTTGGTGAGCCATGTGGGATTTGTGTACTGATCATTAGCAACAAGTATCATCAAGATTGGTTGAAAAAATATTTGCTGGTATTTCCAAAAGTAGTAATTTTTAGAAGCTTGGCAACCCTCTCAATGAAAGTGCTGTTCCACAGTCTGTGACTAGGGCTACTTGAAGTGGAAACAAACCATAGAGACAAAACTGAGAACTCCTTTATTTTGTCAAGTTTCAAAGAGGTACTACAAACCATGTTGGATTTAGAGTTCCAAATTCATCTATCTATATATGAGAGAACAGAGTGAAACCTAAATATAAAAACTGCTACTGTAGACGAACGCTTCAACCTAGAAGAATAGAATTTGGTGAGCCAAGTGGGATTTGTGTACTGATCATCAGCAACAAGTATCATCAAGATTGGCTGAAAACATATTTGCTGGTATTTCGGAAACTCGTTATTTCTTAGAAGCTTGGCAACCCCTCTCAATGAAATTGCTTTTCCACAGTCTGTGCCTAGGGCTACTTGAAGAGGAAACAAATAATAGAGACAAAACTGAGAACTCCTTTATTTTTTCAAGTTTCATAGAGCTACTAAAAACCATGTTGGATTTAGTGTTGCAAATTCATCTATCTAAATAGGAGAGAACAGAGGGAAACCTAAATATAAAAACTGCTACTGTAGACGAATGCTTCAACCTAGAAGAACAAAATTTGATGAGCCAAGTGGGATTTGTGTACTGATCATTACCACCAAGTATCATCAAGATTGGGTGAAAAAATATTTGCTGGTATTTCAGAAATTCATAATTTCTTAGAAGCTTGGCAACCCCTCTCAATGAAAGTGCTTTTCCACAGTGTGTGCCTAGGGATAATAGAAGAGGAAACAATCCATAGAGACAAAACTGAGAACGCCTTTATTTTGTCAAGGTTCAAAGAGCTAATACAAACCATGTTGGATTTAGAGTTCCAAATTCATCTATCTATACAGGAGAGAACAGAGGGAAACCGAAATATAAAAACTGCTACTGTAGACGAACGTTTCAACCTAGAAGAACAAAATTTGGTGAGCCAAGTGGGATTGGTGTACTGATCATTACCAAAAAGTATCATCAGGACTGGGTGAAAAAATATTTGCTGCTATTTTGGAAACTCGTTATTTCTTAGAAGCTTGGCAACCCATCTCAATGAAAGTGCTTCCACAGTCTGTGCCTAGGGCTACTTGAAGACGAAACAAACCATAGAGACAAAACTGAGAACTCCTTTATTTTGTCAAGTTTCAAAGAGCTACTACAATCCATGTTGGATTTAGAGTTCCAAATTCATCTATCTATATAGGAAAGAACAGAGAGAACCCTAAATATAAAAACTGCTACTGCAGACGAACGCTTCAACCTAGAAGAACAAAATTTGGTGAGCCAAGTGGGATTGTGTACTGATCATTAGCAACAAGTATCATCAAGATTGGGTGAAAAAATATTTGCTGGTATTTCGGAAACTCGTTATTTCTTAGAAGCTTGGCAACCCCTCTCAATGAAAGTGCTTTTCCACAGTCTGTGCCTAGGGTTAAGAGAAGAGGAAACAATTCATAGAGACAAAACTGAGAACGCTTTTATTTTTCAAGTTTCAAAGAGCTAGTACAAACCATGTTGGATTTAGAGTTCCAAATTCATCTATCTATACAGGAGAGAACAGAGGGAAACCTAAATATAAAAACTGCTACTGTAGACGAACGCTTCAACCTAGAAGAACAAAATCTGGTGAGCCAAGTGGGATTTGTGTACTGATCATTACCACCAAGTATCATCAAGATTGGGTGAAAAAATATTTGCTGGTATTTCGGAAACTAGTAATTTCTTAGAAGCTTGGCAACCCTCTCAATGACAGTGCTTTTACACAGTCTGTGCCTAGGGCTACTTGAAGAGGAAACAAACCATAGAGACAAAACTGAGAACTCCTTTATTTTGTCAAGTTTCAAAGAGCTACTACAAACCATGTTGGATTTAGAGTTCCAAATTCATCCATCTATATATGAGACAACAGAGTGAAACCTAAATATAAAAACTGCTACTGTAGACGAACGCATCAACCTAGAAGAACAAAATTTGGTGAGCCAAGTGGGATTTGTGTACTGATCATCAGCAACAAGTATCATCAAGATTGGCTGAAAAAATATTTGCTGGTATTTCGGAAACTCGTTATTTCTTCGAAGCTTGGCAACCCCTCTCAATGAAAGTGCTTTTCCACAGTCTGTGCCTAGGGCTACTTGAAGAGGAAACAAACCATAGAGACAAAACTGAGAACTCCTTTATTTTGTCACGTTTCAAAGAGCTACTACAAACCATGTTGGATTTAGAGTTCCAAATTCATCTATCTATATAGGAGAGAACAGAGGGAAACCTAAATATAAAAACTGCTACTATAGACGAACGCTTCAACCTAGAAGAACAGAATTTGGTGAGCCAAGTGGGATTTGTGTACTGATCATCAGCAACAAGTATCATCAAGATTGGCTGAAAAATATTTGCTGGTATTTCGGAAACTCGTTATTTCTTAGAAGCTTGGCAACCCCTCTCAATTAAAGTGCTTTTCCACAGTCTGTGCCTAGGGCTACTTGAAGAGGAAACAAACCATAGAGACAAAACTGAGAACTCCTTTATTTTGTCAAGTTTCAAAGAGCTACTACAAACCATGTTGGATTTAGAGTTCCAAATTCATCTATCTATATATGAGAGAACAGAGTGAAACCTAAATATAAAAACTGCTACTGTAGACGAACGCTTCAACCTAGAAGAATAGAATTTGGTGAGCCAAGTGGGATTTGTGTACTGATCATCAGCAACAAGTATCATCAAGATTGGCTGAAAACATATTTGCTGGTATTTCGGAAACTCGTTATTTCTTAGAAGCTTGGCAACCCCTCTCAATGAAATTGCTTTTCCACAGTCTGTGCCTAGGGCTACTTGAAGAGGAAACAAATAATAGAGACAAAACTGAGAACTCCTTTATTTTTTCAAGTTTCAAAGATCTACTAAAAACCATGTTGGATTTAGAGTTCCAAATTCATCTATCTAAATATGAGAGAACAGAGGGAAACCTAAATATAAAAACTGCTACTGTAGACGAATGCTTCAACCTGGAAGAACAAAATTTGGTGAGCAAAGTGGGATTTGTGTACTGATCATTACCACCAAGTATCATCAAGATTGGGTGAAAAAATATTTGCTGGTATTTCATAAATTCATAATTTCTTAGAAGCTTGGCAACCCCTCTCAATGAAAGTGCTTTTCCACAGTGTGTGCCTAGGGCTAATAGAAGAGGAAACAATCCATAGAGACAAAACTGAGAACGCCTTTATTTTGTCAAGTTTCAAAGAGCTACTACAAACCATGTTGGATTTAGAGTTCCAAATTCATCTATCTATACAGGAGAGAACAGAGGGAAACCGAAATATAAAAACTGCTACTGTAGACGAACGTTTCAACCTAGAAGAACAAAATTTGGTGAGCCAAGTGGGAATGGTGTACTGATCATTACCAAATAGTATCATCAGGACTGGGTGAAAAAATATTTGCTGCTATTTTGGAAACTCGTTATTTCTTAGAAGCTTGGCAACCCATCTCAATGAAAGTGCTTCCACAGTCTGTGCCTAGGGCTACTTGAAGACGAAACAAACCATAGAGACAAAACTGAGAACTCCTTTATTTTGTCAATTTTCAAAGAGCTACTACAATCCATGTTGGATTTAGAGTTCCAAATTCATCTATCTATATAGGAGAGAACAGAGAGAACCCTAAATATAAAAACTGCTACTGTAGACGAACACTTCAACCTAGAAGAACAAAATTTGGTATGGTAAGTGGGATTTGTGTACTGATCATTAGCAACAAGTATCATCAAGATTGGGTGAAAAAATATTTGCTGGTATTTCGGAAACTCCTTATTTCTTAGAAACTTGGCAACCCCTCTCAATGAAAGTGCTTTTCCACAGTCTGTGCCTAGGGCTAAGAGAAGAGGAAACAATCCATAGAGACAAATCTGAGAACGCTTTTATTTTTCAAGTTTCAAAGAGCTAGTACAAACCATGTTGGATTTAGAGTTCCAAATTCATCTATCTATACAGGAGAGAACAGAGGGAAACCTAAATATAAAAAAGGCTACTGTAGACGAACGCTTCAACCTAGAAGAACAAAATTTGGTGAGCCAAGTGGGATTTGTGTACTGATCATTACCACCAAGTATCATCAAGATTGAGTGAAAAAATATTTGCTGGTAATTCGGAAACTAGTAATTTCTTAGAAGCTTGGCAACCCTCTCAATGAAAGTGCTTTTACACAGTCTGTGCCTAGGGCTACTTGAAGAGGAAACAAACCATAGAGACAAAACTGAGAACTCCTTTATTTTGTCAAGTTTCAAAGAGCTACTACAAACCATGTTGGATTTAGAGTTCCAAATTCATCTATCTATATATGAGAGAACAGAGTGAAACCTAAATATAAAAACTGCTACTGTAGACGAACGCTTCAACCTAGAAGAACAAAATTTGGTGAGCCAAGTGGGATTTGTGTACTGATCATCAGCAACAAGTATCATCAAGATTGGCTGAAAAAATATTTGCTGGTATTTCGGAAACTCGTTATTTCTTAGAAGATTGGCAACCCCTCTCAATGAAAGTGCTTTTACACAGTCTGTGCCTAGGGCTACTTGAAGAGGAAACAAACCATAGAGACAAAACTGAGAACTCCTTTATTTTGTCACGTTTCAAAGAGCTACTACAAACCATGTTGGATTTAGAGTTCCAAATTCATCTATATATATAGGAGAGAACAGAGAGAACCCTAAATATAAAAACTGCTACTGTAGACGAACGCTTCAACCTAGAAGAACAAAATTTGGTGAGGAAAGTGGGATTTGTGTACTGATCATTAGCAACAAGTATCATCAAGATTGGGTGAAAAAATATTTGCTGGTATTTCGGAAACTCGTTATTTCTTAGAAGCTTGGCAACCCCTCTCAATGAAAGTGCTTTTCCACAGTCTGTGCCTAGGGCTAAGAGAAGAGGAAACAATCCATAGAGACAAATCTGAGAACGCTTTTATTTTTCAAGTTTCAAAGAGCTAGTACAAACCATGTTGGATTTAGAGTTCCAAATTCATCTATCTATACAGGAGAGAACAGAGGGAAACCTAAATATAAAAACTGCTACTGTAGACGAACGCTTCAACCTAGAAGAACAAAATTTGGTGAGCCAAGTGGGATTTGTGTACTGATCATTACCACCAAGTATGATCAAGATTGGGTGAAAAAATATTTGCTGGTAATTCGGAAACTAGTAATTTCTTAGAAGCTTGGCAACCCTCTCAATGAAAGTGCTTTTACACAGTCTGTGCCTAGGGCTACTTGAAGAGGAAACAAACCATAGAGACAAAACTGAGAACTCCTTTATTTTGTCAAGTTTCAAAGAGCTACTACAAACCATGTTGGATTTAGAGTTCCAAATTCATCTATCTATATATGAGACAACAGAGTGAAACCTAAATATAAAAACTGCTACTGTAGACGAACGCTTCAACCTAGAAGAACAAAATTTGGTGAGCCAAGTGGGATTTGTGTACTGATCATCAGCAACAAGTATCATCAAGATTGGCTGAAAAAATATTTGCTGGTATTTCGGAAACTAGTAATTTGTTAAAAGCTTGGCAACCCTCTCAATGAAAGTGCTTTTCCACAGTCTGTGCCTAGGGCTACTTGAAGAGGAAAGAAACCATAGAGACAAAACTGAGAACTCCTTTATTTTGTCACGTTTCAAAGAACTACTACAAACCATGTTGGATTTAGAGTTCCAAATTCATCTATCTATATAGGAGAGAACAGAGGGAAACCTAAATATAAAAACTGCTACTATAGACGAACGCTTCAACCTAGAAGAACAGAATTTGGTGAGCCAAGTGGGATTTGTGTACTGATCATCAGCAACAAGTATCATCAAGATTGGTTGAAAAAATATTTGCTGGTATTTCGGAAACTCGTTATTTCTTAGAAGCTTGGCAACCCCTCTCAATGAAATTGCTTTTCCACAGTCTGTGCCTAGGGCTACATGAAGAGGAAACAAACCATAGAGACAAAACTGAGAACTCCTTTATTTTGTCAAGTTTAAAAGAGCTACTACAAACCATGTTGGATTTAGAGTTCCAAATTCATCTATCTATATAGGAGAGAACAGAGTGAAACCTAAATATAAAAACTGCTACTGTAGACGAACGCTTCAACCTAGAAGAACAAAATTTGGTGAGCCAAGTGGGATTTGTGTACTGATCATTAGCAACAAGTATCACCAAGATTGGGTGAAAAAATATTTGCTGGTATTTCGGAAACTAGTAATTTCTTAGAAGCTTGGCAACCCTCTCAATGAAAGTGCTTTTCCACAGTCTGTGACTAGGGCTACTTGAAGAGAAAACAAACCATAGAGACAAAACTGAGAACTCCTTTATTTTGTCAATTTTCAAAGAGGTACTACAAACCATGTTGGATTTAGAGTTCCAAATTCATCTATCTATATATGAGAGAACAGAGTGAAACCTAAATATAAAAACTGCTACTGTAGACGAACGCTTCAACCCAGAAGAATAGAATTTGGTGAGCCAAGTGGGATTTGTGTACTGATCATCAGCAACAAGTATCATCAAGATTGGCTGAAAACATATTTCCTGGTATTTCGGAAACTCGTTATTTCTTAGAAGCTTGGCAACCCCTCTCAATGAAATTGCTTTTCCACAGTCTGTGCCTAGGGCTACTTGAAGAGGAAACAAACCATAGAGACAAAACTGAGAACTCCTTTATTTTGTCAAGTTTCAAAGAGCTACTACAAACCATGTTGGATTTAGAGTTCCAAATTCATCTATCTAAATATGAGAGAACAGAGGGAAACCTAAATATAAAAACTGCTACTGTAGACGAACGCTTCAACCTAGAAGAACAAAATTTGGTGAGCCAAGTGGGATTTGTGTACTGATCATTAGCTCCAAGTATCATCAAGATTGGGTGAAAAAATATTTGCTGGTATTTCGGAAACTCGTTATTTCTTAAAAGCTTGGCAACCCCTCTCAATGAAAGTGCTTTTCCACAGTGTGTGCCTAGGGCTAATAGAAGAGGAAACAATCCATAGAGACAAAACTGAGAACGCCTTTATTTTGTCAAGTTTCAAAGAGCTACTACAAACCATGTTGGATTTAGAGTTCCAAATTCATCTATCTATACAGGAGAGAACAGAGGGAAACCGAAATATAAAAACTGCTACTGTAGACGAACGTTTCAACCTAGAAGAACAAAATTTGGTGAGCCAAGTGGGATTGGGGTACTGATCATTACCAAAAAGTATCATCAGGACTGGGTGAAAAAATATTTGCTGCTATTTTGGAAACTCGTTATTTCTTAGAAGCTTGGCAACCCATCTCAATGAAAGTGCTTCCACAGTCTGTGCCTAGGGCTACTTGAAGACGAAACAAACCATAGAGACAAAACTGAGAACTCCTTTATTTTGTCAATTTTCAAAGAGCTACTACAATCCATGTTGGATTTAGAGTTCCAAATTCATCTATCTATATAGGAGAGAACAGAGAGAACCCTAAATATAAAAACTGCTACTGTAGACGAACGCTTCAACCTAGAAGAACAAAATTTGGTATGGTAAGTGGGATTTGTGTACTGATCATTAGCAACAAGTATCATCAAGATTGGGTGAAAAAATATTTGCTGGTATTTCGGAAACTCCTTATTTCTTAGAAACTTGGCAACCCCTCTCAATGAAAGTGCTTTTCCACAGTCTGTGCCTAGGGCTAAGAGAAGAGGAAACAATCCATAGAGACAAATCTGAGAACGCTTTTATTTTTCAAGTTTCAAAGAGCTAGTAGAAACCATGTTGGATTTAGAGTTCCAAATTCATCTATCTATACAGGAGAGAACAGAGGGAAACCTAAATATAAAAACTGCTACTGTAGACGAACGCTTCAACCTAGAAGAACAAAATTTGGTGAGCCAAGTGGGATTTGTGTACTGATCATTACCACCAAGTATCATCAAGATTGAGTGAAAAAATATTTGCTGGAAATTCGGAAACTAGTAATTTCTTAGAAGCTTGGCAACCCTCTCAATGAAAGTGCTTTTACACAGTCTGTGCCTAGGGCTACTTGAAGAGGAAACAAACCATAGAGACAAAACTGAGCACTCCTTTATTTTGTCAAGTTTCAAAGAGCTACTACAAACCATGTTGGATTTAGAGTTCCAAATTCATCTATCTATATATGAGACAACAGAGTGAAACCTAAATATAAAAACTGCTACTGTAGACGAACGCTTCAACCTAGAAGAACAAAATTTGGTGAGCCAAGTGGGATTTGTGTACTGATCATCAGCAACAAGTATCATCAAGATTGGCTGAAAAAATATTTGCTGGTATTTCGGAAACTCGTTATTTCTTAGAAGCTTGGCAACCCCTCTCAATGAAAGTGCTTTTCCACAGTCTGTGCCTAGGGCTACTTGAAGAGGAAACAAACCATAGAGACAAAACTGAGAACTCCTTTATTTTGTCACGTTTCAAAGAACTACTACAAACCATGTTGGATTTAGAGTTCCAAATTCATCTATCTATATAGGAGAGAACAGAGGGAAACCTAAATATAAAAACTGCTACTGTAGACGAACGCTTCAACCTAGAAGAACAGAATTTGGTGAGCCAAGTGGGATTTGTGTACTGATCATCAGCAACAAGTATCATCAAGATTGGCTGAAAAAATATTTGCTGGTATTTCGGAAACTCGTTATTTCTTAGAAGCTTGGCAACCCTCTCAATGAAAGTGCTTTTACACAGTCTGTGCCTAGGGCTACTTGAAGAGGAAACAAACCATAGAGACAAAACTTAGAACTCCTTTATTTTGTCAAGTTTCAAAGAGCTACTACAAACCATGTTGGATTTAGAGTTCCAAATTCATCTATCTATATATGAGACAACAGAGTGAAACCTAAATATAAAAACTGCTACTGTAGACGAACGCTTCAACCTAGAAGAACAAAATTTGGTGAGCCAAGTGGGATTTGTGTACTGATCATCAGCAACAAGTATCATCAAGATTGGCTGAAAAAATATTTGCTGGTATTTCGGAAACTCGTTATTTCTTAGAAGCTTAGCAACCCCTCTCAATGAAAGTGCTTTTCCACAGTCTGTGCCTAGGGCTACTTGAAGAGGAAACAAACCATAGAGACAAAACTGAGAACTCCTTTATTTTGTCACGTTTCAAAGAACTACTACAAACCATGTTGGATTTAGAGTTCCAAATTCATCTATCTATATAGGAGAGAACAGAGGGAAACCTAAATATAAAAACTGCTACTATAGACGAACGCTTCAACCTAGAAGAACAGAATTTGGTGAGCCAAGTGGGATTTGTGTACTGATCATCAGCAACAAGTATCATCAAGATTGGTTGAAAAAATATTTGCTGGTATTTCGGAAACTCGTTATTTCTTAGAAGCTTGGCAACCCTCTCAATGAAAGTGCTTTTCCACAGTCTGTGCCTAGGGCTACTTGAAGAGGAAACAAACCATAGAGACAAAACTGAGAACTCCTTTATTTTGTCAATTTTCAAAGAGGTACTACAAACCATGTTGGATTTAGAGTTCCAAATTCATCTATCTATATATGAGAGAACAGAGTGAAACCTAAATATAAAAACTGCTACTGTAGACGAACGCTTCAACCTAGAAGAATAGAATTTGGTGAGCCAAGTGGGATTTGTGTACTGATCATCAGCAACAAGTATCATCAAGATTGGCTGAAAACATATTTGCTGGTATTTCGGAAACTCGTTATTTCTTAGAAGCTTGGCAACCCCTCTCAATGAAATTGCTTTTCCACAGTCTGTGCCTAGGGCTACTTGAAGAGGAAACAAATAATAGAGACAAAACTGAGAACTCCTTTATTTTGTCAAGTTTCAAAGATCTACTAAAAACCATGTTGGATTTAGAGTTCCAAATTCATCTATCTAAATATGAGAGAACAGAGGGAAACCTAAATATAAAAACTGCTACTGTACACGAGTGCTTCAACCTAGAAGAACAAAATTTGGTGAGCAAAGTGGGATTTGTGTACTGATCATTACCACCAAGTATAATCAAGATTGGGTGAAAAAATATTTGCTGGTATTTCATAAATTCATAATTTCTTAGAAGCTTGGCAACCCCTCTCAATGAAAGTGCTTTTCCACAGTGTGTGCCTAGGGCTAATAGAAGAGGAAACAATCCATAGAGACAAAACTGAGAACGCCTTTATTTTGTCAAGTTTCAAAGAGCTACTACAAACCATGTTGGATTTAGAGTTCCAAATTCATCTATCTATACAGGAGAGAACAGAGGGAAACCGAAATATAAAAACTGCTACTGTAGACGATCGTTTCAACCTAGAAGAACAAAATTTGGTGAGCCAAGTGGGATTGGTGTACTGATGATTACCAAAAAGTATCATCAGGACTGGGTGAAAAAATATTTGCTGCTATTTTGGAAACTCGTTATTTCTTAGAAGCTTGGCAACCCATCTCAATGAAAGTGCTTCCACAGTCTGTGCCTAGGGCTACTTGAAGACGAAACAAACCATAGAGACAAAACTGAGAACTCCTTTATTTTGTCAATTTTCAAAGAGCTACTACAATCCCTGTTGGATTTAGAGTTCCAAATTCATCTATCTATATAGGAGAGAACAGAGAGAACCCTAAATATAAAAACTGCTACTGTAGACAAACGCTTCAACCTAGAAGAACAAAATTTGCTGAGGTAAGTGGGATTTGTGTACTGATCATTAGCAACAAGTATCATCAAGATTGGGTGAAAAAATATTTGCTGGTATTTCGGAAACTCGTTATGTCTTAGAAGCTTGGCAACCCCTCTCAATGAAAGTGCTTTTCCACAGTCTGTGCCTAGGGCTAAGAGAAGAGGAAACAATCCATAGAGACAAATCTGAGAACGCTTTTATTTTTCAAGTTTCAAAGAGCTAGTACAAACCATGTTGGATTTAGAGTTCCAAATTCATCTATCTATATATGAGACAACAGAGGGAAACCTAAATATAAAAACTGCTACTATAGACGAACGCTTCAACCTAGAAGAACAGAATTTGGTGAGCCAAGTTGGATTTGTGTACTGATCATCAGCAACAAGTATCATCAAGATTGGCTGAAAAAATATTTGCTGGTATTTAGGAAACTCGTTATTTCTTAGAAGCTTGGCAACCCTCTCAATGAAAGTGCTTTTACACAGTCTGTGCATAGGGCTACTTGAAGAGGAAACAAACCATAGAGACAAAACTTAGAACTCCTTTATTTTGTCAAGTTTCAAAGAGCTACTACAAACCATGTTGGATTTAGAGTTCCAAATTCATCTATCTATATAGGAGAGAACAGAGAGAACCCTAAATATAAAAACTGCTACTGTAGACGAACGCTTCAACCTAGAAGAACAAAATTTGGTGAGCCAAGTGGGATTTGTGTACTGATCATTAGCAACAAGTATCATCAAGATTGGGTGAAAAAATATTTGCTGGTATTTCGGAAACTCGTTATTTCTTAGAAGCTTGGCAACCCCTCTCAATGAAAGTGCTTTTCCACAGTCTGTGCCTAGGGCTAAGAGAAGAGGAAACAATCCATAGAGACAAATCTGAGAACGCTTTTATTTTTCAAGTTTCAAAGAGCTAGTACAAACCATGTTGGATTTAGAGTTCCAAATTCATCTATCTATATATGAGACAACAGAGGGAAACCTAAATATAAAAACTGCTACTGTAGACGAACGCTTCAACCTAGAAGAACAAAATTTGGTGAGCCAAGTGGGATTTGTGTACTGATCATCAGCAACAAGTATCATCAAGATTGGCTGAAAAAATATTTGCTGGTATTTCGGAAACTCGTTATTTCTTAGAAGCTTGGCAACCCCTCTCAATGAAAGTGCTTTTCCACAGTCTGTGCCTAGGGCTACTTGAAGAGGAAACAAACCATAGAGACAAAACTGAGAACTCCTTTATTTTGTCACGTTTCAAAGAACTACTACAAACCATGTTGGATTTAGAGTTCCAAATTCATCTATCTATATAGGAGAGAACAGAGGGAAACCTAAATATAAAAACTGCTACTATAGACGAACGCTTCAACCTAGAAGAACAGAATTTGGTGAGCCAAGTGGGATTTGTGTACTGATCATCAGCAACAAGTATCATCAAGATTGGTTGAAAAAATATTTGCTGGTATTTCGGAAACTCGTTATTTCTTAGAAGCTTGGCAACCCCTCTCAATGAAATTGCTTTTCCACAGTCTGTGCCTAGGGCTACTTGAAGAGGAAACAAATAATAGAGACAAAACTGAGAACTCCTTTATTTTGTCAAGTTTCAAAGATCTACTAAAAACCATGTTGGATTTAGAGTTCCAAATTCATCTATCTAAATATGAGAGAACGGAGGGAAACCTAAATATAAAAACTGCTACTATAGACGAATGCTTCAACCTAGAAGAACAAAATTTGGTGAGCAAAGTGGGATTTGTGTACTGATCATTACCACCAAGTATAATCAAGATTGGGTGAAAAAATATTTGCTGGTATTTCATAAATTCATAATTTCTTAGAAGCTTGGCAACCCCTCTCAATGAAAGTGCTTTTCCACAGTGTGTGCCTAGGGCTAATAGAAGAGGAAACAATCCATAGAGACAAAACTGAGAACGCCTTTATTTTGTCAAGTTTCAAAGAGCTACTACAAACCATGTTGGATTTAGAGTTCCAAATTCATCTATCTATACAGGAGAGAACAGAGGGAAACCGAAATATAAAAACTGCTACTGTAGACGATCGTTTCAACCTAGAAGAACAAAATTTGGTGAGCCAAGTGGGATTGGTGTACTGATCATTACCAAAAAGTATCATCAGGACTGGGTGAAAAAATATTTGCTGCTATTTTGGAAACTCGTTATTTCTTAGAAGCTTGGCAACCCATCTCAATGAAAGTGCTTCCACAGTCTGTGCCTAGGGCTACTTGAAGACGAAACAAACCATAGAGACAAAACTGAGAACTCCTTTATTTTGTCAATTTTCAAAGAGCTACTACAATCCATGTTGGATTTAGAGTTCCAAATTCATCTATCTATATAGGAGAGAACAGAGAGAACCCTAAATATAAAAACTGCTACTGTAGACGAACGCTTCAACCTAGAAGAACAAAATTTGGTGAGGAAAGTGGGATTTGTGTACTGATCATTAGCAACAAGTATCATCAAGATTGGGTGAAAAAATATTTGCTGGTATTTCGGAAACTCGTTATTTCTTAGAAGCTTGGCAACCCCTCTCAATGAAAGTGCTTTTCCACAGTCTGTGCCTATGGCTAAGAGAAGAGGAAACAATCCATAGAGACAAATCTGAGAACGCTTTTATTTTTCAAGTTTCAAAGAGCTAGTACAAACCATGTTGGATTTAGAGTTCCAAATTCATCTATCTATACAGGAGACAACAGAGGGAAACCTAAATATAAAAACTGCTACTGTAGACGAACGCTTCAACCTAGAAGAACAAAATTTGGTGAGCCAAGTGGGATTTGTGTACTGATCATTACCACCAAGTATGATCAAGATTGGGTGAAAAAATATTTGCTGGTAATTCGGAAACTAGTAATTTCTTAGAAGCTTGGCAACCCTCTCAATGAAAGTGCTTTAACACAGTCTGTGCCTACGGCTACTTGAAGAGGAAACAAACCATAGAGACAAAACTCAGAACTCCTTTATTTTGTCAAGTTTCAAAGAGCTACTACAAACCATGTTGGATTTAGAGTTCCAAATTCATCTATCTATATATGAGAGAACAGAGTGAAACCTAAATATAAAAACTGCTACTGTAGACGAACGCTTCAACCTAGAAGAACAAAATTTGGTGAGCCAAGTGGGATTTGTGTACTGATCATCAGCAACAAGTATCATCAAGATTGGCTGAAAAAATATTTGCTGGTATTTCGGAAACTCGTTATTTCTTAGAAGCTTGGCAACCCCTCTCAATGAAAGTGCTTTTCCACAGTCTGTGCCTAGGGCTACTTGAAGAGGAAACAAACCATAGAGACAAAACTGAGAACTCCTTTATTTTGTCACGTTTCAAAGAACTACTACAAACCATGTTGGATTTAGAGTTCCAAATTCATCTATCTATATAGGAGAGAACAGAGGGAAACCTAAATATAAAAACTGCTACTATAGACGAACGCTTCAACCTAGAAGAACAGAATTTGGTGAGCCAAGTGGGATTTGTGTACTGATCATCAGCAACAAGTATCATCAAGATTGGCTGAAAAAATATTTGCTGGTATTTCGGAAACTAGTTATTTCTTAGAAGCTTGGCAACCCCTCTCAATTAAAGTGCTTTTCCACAGTCTGTGCCTAGGGCTACTTGAAGAGGAAACAAACCATAGAGACAAAACTGAGAACTCCTTTATTTTGTCAAGTTTCAAAGAGCTACTACAAACCATGTTGGATTTAGAGTTCCAAATTCATCTATCTATATAGGAGAGAACAGAGGGAAACCTAGATATAAAAACTGCTACTGTAGACGAACGCTTCAACCTAGAAGAACAAAATTTGGTGAGCAATGTGGGATTTGTGTACTGATCATTAACACCAAGTATCATCAAGATTGGGTGAAAAAATATTTGCTGGTATTTCAGAAATTCATAATTTCTTAGAAGCTTGACAACCCCTCTCAATGAAAGTGCTTTTCCACAGTGTGTGCCTAGGGCTAATAGAAGAGGAAACAATCCATAGAGACAAAACTGAGAACGCCTTTATTTTGTCAAGTTTCAAAGAGCTACTACAAACCATGTTGGATTTAGAGTTCCAAATTCATCTATCTATACAGGAGAGAACAGAGGGAAACCGAAATATAAAAACTGCTACTGTAGACAAACGTTTCAACCTAGAAGAACAAAATTTGGTGAGCCAAGTGGGATTGGTGTACTGATCATTACCAAAAAGTATCATCAGGACTGGGTGAAAAAATATTTGCTGCTATTTTGGAAACTCGTTATTTCTTAGAAGCTTCGCAACCCATCTCAATGAAAGTGCTTCCACAGTCTGTGCCTAGGGCTACTTGCAGAGGAAACAAACCATAGAGACAAAACTGAGAACTCCTTTATTTTGTCAAGTTTCAAAGAGCTACTACAAACCATGTTGGATTTAGAGTTTAAAAATCATCTATCTATATAGGAGAGAACAGAGGGAAACCTAGATATAAAAACTGCTACTGTTGACGAACGCTTCAACCTAGAAGATCAAAATTTTTTGAGCCAAGTGGGATTCGTGTACTGATCATTAGCAACAAGTATCATCAAGATTGGGTGAAAAAATATTTGCTGGTATTTCGGAAACTCGTTATTTCTTAGAAGCTTGGCAATCCCTCTCAATGAAAGTGCTTTTCCACAGTCTGTGCCTAGGGCTTATTGAAGAGGAAACAAACCATAGAAAGAAAACTGAGAACTCCTTTATTTTGTCAAGTTTCAAAGAGCTACTACAAACCATGTGGGATTTAGAGTTCCAAATTCATCTATCTATATAGGAGAGAACAGAGAGAAACCGAAATATAAAAACTGCTACTGTAGACGAACGCTTCAACCTAGAAGAACAAAATTTGGTGAGCCAAGTGGGATTTGTGTACTGATCATCAGCAACAAGTATCATCAAGATTGGCTGAAAAATATTTGCTGGTATTTCGGAAAATCTTTATTTCTTAGAAGCTTGGCAAACCCTCTCAATGAAAGTGCTTTTCCTCAGTCTGTGCCTAGGGCTACTTGAAGAGGAAACAAATCATAGAGACAAAACTGAGAACTCCTTTATTTTGTCACGTTTCAAAGAGCTAGTACAAACCATGTTGGATTTAGAGTTCCAAATTCATCTATCTATATAGGAGAGAACAGAGTGAAACCTAAATATATATAAACGGCTACTTTAGATGAACGCTTCAACCTAGAAGAACAAAATTTGGTGAGCCAAGTGCGATCTGTGTACTGATCATTACCACAAAGTATCATAAAGACTGGGTGAAAAAATATTTGCTGGTATTTTGGAAACTCGTTATTTCTTAGAAGCTTGGCAACCCATCTCAATGAAAGTGCTTCCACAGTCTGTGCCTAGGGCTACTTGAAGACGAAACAAACCATTGAGACAAAACTGAGAACTCCTTTATTTTGTCAAGTTTCAAAGAGCTACTACAATCCATGTTGGATTTAGAGTTTCAAATTCATCTATCTATATAGGAGAGAACAGAGAGAAACCTAAATATAAAAACTGCTACTGTGGACGAACGCTTCAACCTAGAAGAACAAAATTTGGTGAGCCAAGTGGGATCTGTTTACTGATCATTACCACCAAGTATCATCAAGATTGGCTGAAAAAATATTTGCTGGTATTTCGGAAACTCGTTATTTCTTAGAAGCTTGGCAACCCCTCTCAATGAAAGTGTTTTTCCACAGTCTGTGCGTAGGGCTACTTGAAGAGGAAACAAACCATAGAGACAAAACTGAGAACTCCTTTATTTTGTCACGTTTCAAAGAACTACTACAAACCATGTTGGATTTAGAGTTCCAAATTCATCTATCTATATAGGAGAGAACAGATTGAAACCTAAATATAAAAACTGCTACTATAGACGAACGCTTCAACCTAGAAGAACAGAATTTGGTGAGCCAAGTGGGATTTGTGTACTGATCATCAGCAACAAGTATCATCAAGATTGGCTGAAAAAATATTTGCTGGTATTTCGGAAACTCGTTATTTCTTAGACGCTTGGCAACCCCTCTCAATTGAAGTGCTTTTCCACAGTCTGTGCCTAGGGCTACTTGAAGAGGAAACAAACCATAGAGACAAAACTGAGAACTCCCTTATTTTGTCAAGTTTCAAAGAGCTACTACAAACCATGTTGGATTTAGAGTTCCAAATTCATCTATCTATATAGGAGAGAACAGAGGGAAACCTAGATATAAAAACTGCTACTGTAGACGAACGCTTCAACCTAGAAGAACAAAATTTGGTGAGCCAAGTGGGATTTGTGTACTGATCATTAGCAACAAGTATCATCAAGATTGGGTGAAAAAATATTTGCTGGTATTTCGGAAACTAGTAATTTCTTAGAAGCTTGGCAACCCTCTCAATGAAAGTGCTTTTCCACAGTCTGTGACTAGGGTTACTTGAAGAGAAAACAAAACCTAGAGACAAAACTGAGAACTCCTTTATTTTGTCAATTTTCAAAGAGGTACTACAAACCATGTTGGATTTAGAGTTCCAAATTCATCTATCTATATATGAGAGAACAGAGTGAAACCTAAATATAAAAACTGCTACTGTAGACGAACGCTTCAACCTAGAAGAATAGAATTTGGTGAGCCAAGTGGGATTTGTGTACTGATCATCAGCAACAAGTATCATCAAGATTGGCTGAAAACATATTTGCTGGTATTTCGGAAACTCGTTATTTCTTAGAAGCTTGGCAACCCCTCTCAATGAAATTGCTTTTCCACAGTCTGTGCCTAGGGCTACTTGAAGAGGAAACAAATAATAGAGACAAAATTGAGAACTCCTTTATTTTGTCAAGTTTCAAAGATCTACTAAAAACCATGTTGGATTTAGAGTTCCAAATTCATCTATCTAAATATGAGAGAACGGAGGGAAACCTAAATATAAAAACTGCTACTATAGACGAATGCTTCAACCTAGAAGAACAAAATTTGGTGAGCAAAGTGGGATTTGTGTACTGATCATTACCACGAAGTATGATCAAGATTGGGTGAAAAAATATTTGCTGGTATTTCATAAATTCATAATTTCTTAGAAGCTTGGCAACCCCTCTCAATGAAAGTGCTTTTCCACAGTGTGTGCCTAGGGCTAATAGAAGAGGAAACAATCCATAGATACAAAACTGAGAACGCCTTTATTTTGTCAAGTTTCAAAGAGCTACTACAAACCATGTTGGATTCAGAGTTCCAAATTCATCTATCTATACAGGAGAGAACAGAGGGAAACCGAAATATAAAAACTGCTACTGTAGACGAACGTTTCAACCTAGAAGAACAAAATTTGTTGAGCCAAGTGGGATTGGTGTACTGATCATTACCAAAAAGTATCATCAGGACTGGGTGAAAAAATATTTGCTGCTATTTTGAAAACTCGTTATTTCTTAGAAGCTTGGCAACCCATCTCAATGAAAGTGCTTCCACAGTCTGTGCCTAGGGCTACTTGAAGACGAAACAAACCATAGAGACAAAACTGAGAACTCCTTTATTTTGTCAGTTTTCAAAGAGCTACTACAATCCATGTTGGATTTAGTGTTCCAAATTCATCTATCTGTATAGGAGAGAACAGAGAGAAACCTAAATATAAAAACTGCTACTGTAGACGAACGCTTCAACCTAGAAGAACAAAATTTGGTGAGCCAAGTGGGATTTGTGTACTGATCATTAGCAACAAGTATCATCAAGATTGGGTGAAAAAATATTTGCTGGTATTTCGAAACTCGTTATTTCTTAGAAGCTTGGCAACCCCTCTCAATGAAAGTGCTTTTCCACAGTCTGTGCCTAGGGCTAAGAGAAGAGGAAACAATCCATAGAGACAAAACTGAGAATGCTTTTATTTTTCAAGTTTCAAAGAGCTAGTACAAACCATGTTGGATTTAGAGTTCCAAATTCATCTATCTATACAGGAGAGAACAGAGGGAAACCTAAATATAAAAACTGCTACTGTAGACGAACGCTTCAACCTAGAAGAACAAAATTTGGTGAGCCAAGTGGGATTTGTGTACTGATCATTACCACCAAGTATCATCAAGATTGGGTGATAAAATATTTGCTGGTAATTCGGAAACTAGTAATTTCTTAGAAGCTTGGCAACCCTCTCAATGAAAGTGCTTTTACACAGTCTGTGCCTAGGGCTACTTGAAGACGAAACAAACCATAGAGACAAAACTGAGAACTCCTTTATTTTGTCAATTTTCAAAGAGCTACTACAATCCATGTTGGATTTAGAGTTCCAAATTCATCTATCTATATATGAGAGGACAGAGAGAACCCTAAATATAAAAACTGCTACTGTAGACGAACGCTTCAACCTAGAAGTACAAAATTTGGTGAGCCAAGTGGGATTTGTGTACTGATCATTAGCAACAAGTATCATCAAGATTGGGTGAAAAAATATTTGCTGGTATTTCGGAAACTCGTTATTTCTTAGAAGCTTGGCAACCCCTCTCAATGAAAGTGCTTTTCTACAGTCTGTGCCTAGGGTTAAGAGAAGAGGAAACAATCCATAGAGACAAAACTGAGAACGCTTTTATTTTTGAAGTTTCAAAGAGCTAGTACAAACCATGTTGGATTTAGAGTTCCAAATTCATCTATCTATATATGAGACAACAGAGTGAAACCTAAATATAAAAACTGCTACTGTAGACGAACGCTTCAACCTAGAAGAACAAAATTTGGTGAGCCAAGTGGGATTTCTGTACTGATCATCAGCAACAAGTATCATCAAGATTGGCTGAAAAAATATTTGCTGGTATTTCGGAAACTCGTTATTTCTTCGAAGCTTGGCAACCCCTCTCAATGAAAGTGCTTTTAGACAGTCTGTGCCTAGGGCTACTTGAAGAGGAAACAAACCATAGAGACAAAACTGAGAACTCCTTTATTTTGTCACGTTTCAAAGAGCTACTACAAACCATGTTGGATTTAGAGTTCCAAATTCATCTATTTATATAGGAGAGAACAGAGGGAAACCTAAATATAAAACTGCTACTATAGACGAACGCTTCAACCTAGAAGAACAGAATTTGGTGAGCCAAGTGGGATTTGTGTACTGATCATCAGCAACAAGTATCATCAAGATTGGCTGAAAAAATATTTGCTGGTATTTCGGAAACTCGTTATTTCTTAGAAGCTTGGCAACCCCTCTCAATTATAGTGCTTTTCCACAGTCTGTGCCTAGGGCTACTTGAAGAGGAAACAAACCATAGAGACAAAACTGAGAACTCCTTTATTTTGTCAAGTTTCAAAGAGCTACTACAAACCATGTTGGATTTAGAGTTCAAAATTCATCTATTTATATAGGAGAGAACAGAGGGAAACCTAGATATAAAAACTGCTACTGTTGACGAACGCTTCAACCTAGAAGAACAAAATTTTTTGAGCCAAGTGGGATTTGTGTACTGATCATTAGCAACAAGTATCATCAAGATTGGGTGAAAAAATATTTGCTTGTATTTCGGAAACTCGTTATTTCTTAGAAGCTTGGCAAACCCTCTCAATGAAAGTGCTTTTCCTCAGTCTGTGCCTAGGGCTACTTGAAGAGGAAACAAATCATAGAGACAAAACTGAGAACTCCTTTATTTTGTCACGTTTCAAAGAGCTACTACAAACCATGTTGGATTTAGAGTTCCAAATTCATCTATCTATATAGGAGAGAACAGAGTGAAACCTAAATATATATAAACGGCTGCTTTAGATGAACGCTTCAACCTAGAAGAACAAAATTTGGTGAGCCAAGTGCGATCTGTGTACTGATCATTACCACAAAGTATCATAAAGACTGGGTGAAAAAATATTTGCTGGTATTTTGGAAACTCGTTATTTCTTAGAAGCTTGGCAACCCATCTCAATGAAAGTGCTTCCACAGTCTGTGCCTAGGGCTACTTGAAGACGAAACAAACCATTGAGACAAAACTGAGAACTCCTTTATTTTGTCAAGTTTCAAAGAGCTACTACAATCCATGTTGGATTTAGAGTTTCAAATTCATCTATCTATATAGGAGAGAACAGAGAGAAACCTAAATATAAAAACTGCTACTGTGGACGAACGCTTCAACCTAGAAGAACAAAATTTGGTGAGCCAAGTGGGATCTGTTTACTGATCATTACCACCAAGTATCATCAAGATTGGCTGAAAAAATATTTGCTGGTATTTCGGAAACTCGTTATTTCTTAGAAGCTTGGCAACCCCTCTCAATGAAAGTGTTTTTCCACAGTCTGTGTGTAGGGCTACTTGAAGAGGAAACAAACCATAGAGACAAAACTGAGAACTCCTTTATTTTGTCACGTTTCAAAGAACTACTACAAACCATGTTGGATTTAGAGTTCCAAATTCATCTATCTATATAGGAGAGAACAGAGGGAAACCTAAATATAAAAACTGCTACTATAGACGAACGCTTCAACCTAGAAGAACAGAATTTGGTGAGCCAAGTGGGATTTGTGTACTGATCATCAGCAACAAGTATCATCAAGATTGGCTGAAAAAATATTTGCTGGTATTTCGGAAACTCGTTATTTCTTAGACGCTTGGCAACCCCTCTCAATTGAAGTGCTTTTCCACAGTCTGTGCCTAGGGCTACTTGAAGAGGAAACAAACCATAGAGACAAAACTGAGAACTCCCTTATTTTGTCAAGTTTCAAAGAGCTACTACAAACCATGTTGGATTTAGAGTTCCAAATTCATCTATCTATATAGGAGAGAACAGAGGGAAACCTAGATATAAAAACTGCTACTGTAGACGAACGCTTCAACCTAGAAGAACAAAATTTGGTGAGCCAAGTGGGATTTGTGTACTGATCATTAGCAACAAGTATCATCAAGATTGGGTGAAAAAATATTTGCTGGTATTTCGGAAACTAGTAATTTCTTAGAAGCTTGGCAACCCTCTCAATGAAAGTGCTTTTCCACAGTCTGTGACTAGGGTTACTTGAAGAGAAAACAAAACCTAGAGACAAAACTGAGAACTCCTTTATTTTGTCAATTTTCAAAGAGGTACTACAAACCATGTTGGATTTAGAGTTCCAAATTCATCTATCTATATATGAGAGAACAGAGTGAAACCTAAATATAAAAACTGCTACTGTAGACGAACGCTTCAACCTAGAAGAATAGAATTTGGTGAGCCAAGTGGGATTTGTGTACTGATCATCAGCAACAAGTATCATCAAGATTGGCTGAAAACATATTTGCTGGTATTTCGGAAACTCGTTATTTCTTAGAAGCTTGGCAACCCCTCTCAATGAAATTGCTTTTCCACAGTCTGTGCCTAGGGCTACTTGAAGAGGAAACAAATAATAGAGACAAAACTGAGAACTCCTTTATTTTGTCAAGTTTCAAAGATCTACTAAAAACCATGTTGGATTTAGAGTTCCAAATTCATCTATCTAAATATGAGAGAACGGAGGGAAACCTAAATATAAAAACTGCTACTATAGACGAATGCTTCAACCTAGAAGAACAAAATTTGGTGAGCAAAGTGGGATTTGTGTACTGATCATTACCACGAAGTATGATCAAGATTGGGTGAAAAAATATTTGCTGGTATTTCATAAATTCATAATTTCTTAGAAGCTTGGCAACCCCTCTCAATTAAAGTGCTTTTCCACAGTGTGTGCCTAGGGCTAATAGAAGAGGAAACAATCCATAGAGACAAAACTGAGAACGCCTTTATTTTGTCAAGTTTCAAAGAGCTACTACAAACCATGTTGGATTTAGAGTTCCAAATTCATCTATCTATACAGGAGAGAACAGAGGGAAACCGAAATATAAAAACTGCTACTGTAGACGAACGTTTCAACCTAGAAGAACAAAATTTGTTGAGCCAAGTGGGATTGGTGTACTGATCATTACCAAAAAGTATCATCAGGACTGGGTGAAAAAATATTTGCTGCTATTTTGGAAACTCGTTATTTCTTAGAAGCTTGGCAACCCATCTCAATGAAAGTGCTTCCACAGTCTGTGCCTAGGGCTACTTGAAGACGAAACAAACCATAGAGACAAAACTGAGAACTCCTTTATTTTGTCAATTTTCAAAGAGCTACTACAATCCATGTTGGATTTAGTGTTCCAAATTCATCTATCTGTATAGGAGAGAACAGAGAGAAACCTAAATATAAAAACTGCTACTGTAGACGAACGCTTCAACCTAGAAGAACAAAATTTGGTGAGCCAAGTGGGATTTGTGTACTGATCATTAGCAACAAGTATCATCAAGATTGGGTGAAAAAATATTTGCTGGTATTTCGAAACTCGTTATTTCTTAGAAGCTTGGCAACCCCTCTCAATGAAAGTGCTTTTCCACAGTCTGTGCCTAGGGCTAAGAGAAGAGGAAACAATCCATAGAGACAAAACTGAGAACGCTTTTATTTTTCAAGTTTCAAAGAGCTAGTACAAACCATGTTGGATTTAGAGTTCCAAATTCATCTATCTATACAGGAGAGAACAGAGGGAAACCTAAATATAAAAACTGCTACTGTAGACGAACGCTTCAACCTAGAAGAACAAAATTTGGTGAGCCAAGTGGGATTTGTGTACTGATCATTACCACCAAGTATCATCAAGATTGGGTGATAAAATATTTGCTGGTAATTCGGAAACTAGTAATTTCTTAGAAGCTTGGCAACCCTCTCAATGAAAGTGCTTTTACACAGTCTGTGCCTAGGGCTACTTGAAGACGAAACAAACCATAGAGACAAAACTGAGAACTCCTTTATTTTGTCAATTTTCAAAGAGCTACTACAATCCATGTTGGATTTAGAGTTCCAAATTCATCTATCTATATATGAGAGGACAGAGAGAACCCTAAATATAAAAACTGCTACTGTAGACGAACGCTTCAACCTAGAAGTACAAAATTTGGTGAGCCAAGTGGGATTTGTGTACTGATCATTAGCAACAAGTATCATCAAGATTGGGTGAAAAAATATTTGCTGGTATTTCAGAAACTCGTTATTTCTTAGAAGCTTGGCAACCCCTCTCAATGAAAGTGCTTTTCCACAGTCTGTGCCTAGGGCTAAGAGAAGAGGAAACAATACATAGAGACAAATCTGAGAACGCTTTTATTTTTCAAGTTTCAAAGAGCTAGTACAAACCATGTTGGATTTAGAGTTCCAAATTCATCTATCTATACAGGAGAGAACAGAGGGAAACCTAAATATAAAAACTGCTACTGTAGACGAACGCTTCAACCTAGAAGAACAAAATTTGGTGAGCCAAGTGCGATCTGTGTACTGATCATTACCACAAAGTATCATAAAGACTGGGTGAAAAAATATTTGCTGGTATTTTGGAAACTCGTTATTTCTTAGAAGCTTGGCAACCCATCTCAATGAAAGTGCTTCCACAGTCTGTGCCTAGGGTTACTTGAAGACGAAACAAACCATTGAGACAAAACTGAGAACTCCTTTATTTTGTCAAGTTTCAAAGAGCTACTACAATCCATGTTGGATTTAGAGTTTCAAATTCATCTATCTATATAGGAGAGAACAGAGAGAAACCTAAATATAAAAACTGCTACTGTGGACGAACGCTTCAACCTAGAAGAACAAAATTTGGTGAGCCAAGTGGGATCTGTTTACTGATCATTACCACCAAGTATCATCAAGATTGGCTGAAAAAATTTTTGCTGGTATTTCGGAAACTCGTTATTTCTTAGAAGCTTGGCAACCCCTCTCAATGAAAGTGTTTTTCCACAGTCTGTGCGTAGGGCTACTTGAAGAGGAAACAAACCATAGAGACAAAACTGAGAACTCCTTTATTTTGTCACGTTTCAAAGAACTACTACAAACCATGTTGGATTTAGAGTTCCAAATTCATCTATCTATATAGGAGAGAACAGAGGGAAACCTAAATATAAAAACTGCTACTATAGACGAACGCTTCAACCTAGAAGAACAGAATTTGGTGAGCCAAGTGGGATTTGTGTACTGATCATCAGCAACAAGTATCATCAAGATTGGCTGAAAAAATATTTGCTGGTATTTCGGAAACTCGTTTTTTCTTAGAAGCTTGGCAACCCCTCTCAATTAAAGTGCTTTTCCACAGTCTGTGCCTAGGGCTAATAGAAGAGGAAACAATCCATAGATACAAAACTGAGAACGCCTTTATTTTGTCAAGTTTCAAAGAGCTACTACAAACCATGTTGGATTTAGAGTTCCAAATTCATCTATCTATACAGGAGAGAACAGAGGGAAACCGAAATATAAAAACTGCTACTGTAGACGAACGTTTCAACCTAGAAGAACAAAATTTGTTGAGCCAAGTGGGATTGGTGTACTGATCATTACCAAAAAGTATCATCAGGACTGGGTGAAAAAATATTTGCTGCTATTTTGGAAACTCGTTATTTCTTAGAAGCTTGGCAACCCATCTCAATGAAAGTGCTTCCACAGTCTGTGCCTAGGGCTACTTGAAGACGAAACAAACCATAGAGACAAAACTGAGAACTCCTTTATTTTGTCAATTTTCAAAGAGCTACTACAATCCATGTTGGATTTAGTGTTCCAAATTCATCTATCTGTATAGGAGAGAACAGAGAGAAACCTAAATATAAAAACTGCTACTGTAGACGAACGCTTCAACCTAGAAGAACAAAATTTGGTGAGCCAAGTGGGATTTGTGTACTGATCATTAGCAACAAGTATCATCAAGATTGGGTGAAAAAATATTTGCTGGTATTTCAAAACTCGTTATTTCTTAGAAGCTTGGCAACCCCTCTCAATGAAAGTGCTTTTCCACAGTCTGTGCCTAGGGCTAAGAGAAGAGGAAACAATCCATAGAGACAAAACTGAGAACGCTTTTATTTTTCAAGTTTCAAAGAGCTAGTACAAACCATGTTGGATTTAGAGTTCCAAATTCATCTATCTATACAGGAGAGAACAGAGGGAAACCTAAATATAAAAACTGCTACTGTAGACGAACGCTTCAACCTAGAAGAACAAAATTTGGTGAGCCAAGTGGGATTTGTGTACTGATCATTACCACCAAGTATCATCAAGATTGGGTGATAAAATATTTGCTGGTAATTCGGAAACTAGTAATTTCTTAGAAGCTTGGCAACCCTCTCAATGAAAGTGCTTTTACACAGTCTGTGCCTAGGGCTACTTGAAGACGAAACAAACCATAGAGACAAAACTGAGAACTCCTTTATTTTGTCAAGTTTCAAAGAGCTACTACAATCCATGTTGGATTTAGAGTTCCAAATTCATCTATCTATATATGAGAGGACAGAGAGAACCCTAAATATAAAAACTGCTACTGTAGACGAACGCTTCAACCTAGAAGTACAAAATTTGGTGAGCCAAGTGGGATTTGTGTACTGATCATTAGCAACAAGTATCATCAAGATTGGGTGAAAAAATATTTGCTGGTATTTCGGAAACTCGTTATTTCTTAGAAGCTTGGCAACCCCTCTCAATGAAAGTGCTTTTCCACAGTCTGTGCCTAGGGCTAAGAGAAGAGGAAACAATACATAGAGACAAATCTGAGAACGCTTTTATTTTTCAAGTTTCAAAGAGCTAGTACAAACCATGTTGGATTTAGAGTTCCAAATTCATCTATCTATACAGGAGAGAACAGAGGGAAACCTAAATATAAAAACTGCTACTGTAGACGAACGCTTCAACCTAGAAGAACAAAATTTGGTGAGCCAAGTGGGATTTGTGTACTGATCATTACCACCAAGTATCATCAAGATTGAGTGAAAAAATATTTGCTGGTAATTCGGAAACTAGTAATTTCTTAGAAGCTTGGCAACCCTCTCAATGAAAGTGCTTTTACACAGTCTGTGCCTAGGGCTACTTGAAGAGGAAACAAACCATAGAGACAAAACTGAGAACTCCTTAATTTTGTCAAGTTTCAAAGAGCTACTACAAACCATGTTGGATTTAGAGTTCCAAATTCATCTATCTATATATGAGACAACAGAGTGAAACCTAAATATAAAAACTGCTACTGTAGACGAACGCTTCAACCTAGAAGAACAAAATTTGGTGAGCCAAGTGGGATTTGTGTACTGATCATCAGCAACAAGTATCATCAAGATTGGCTGAAAAAATATTTGCTGGTATTTCGGAAACTCGTTATTTCTTAGAAGCTTGGCAACCCCTCTCAATGAAAGTGCTTTTCCACAGTCTGTGCCTAGGGCTACTTGAAGAGGAAACAAACCATAGAGACAAAACTGAGAACTCATTTATTTTGTCACGTTTCAAAGAACTACTACAAACCATGTTGGATTTAGAGTTCCAAATTCATCTATCTATATAGGAGAGAACAGAGGGAAACCTAAATATAAAAACTGCTACTATAGACGAACGCTTCAACCTAGATGAACAGAATTTGGTGAGCCAAGTGGGATTTGTGTACTGATCATCAGCAACAAGTATCATCAAGATTGGCTGAAAAAATATTTGCTGGTATTTCGGAAACTCGTTATTTCTTAGAAGCTTGGCAACCCCTCTCAATTAAAGTGCTTTTCCACAGTCTGTGCCTAGGGCTACTTGAAGAGGAAACAAACCATAGAGACAAAACTGAGAACTCCTTTATTTTGTCAAGTTTCAAAGAGCTACTACAATCCATGTTGGATTTAGAGTTCCAAATTCATCTATCTATATAGGAGAGAACAGAGAGAACCCTAAATATAAAAACTGCTACTGTAGACGAACGCTTCAACCTAGAAGAACAAAATTTGGTGAGGAAAGTGGGATTTGTGTACTGATCATTACCACCAAGTATGATCAAGATTGGGTGAAAAAATATTTGCTGGTAATTCGGAAACTAGTAATTTCTTAGAAGCTTGGCAACCCTCTCAATGAAAGTGCTTTTACACAGTCTGTGCCTAGGGCTACTTGAAGAGGAAACAAACCATAGAGACAAAACTGAGAACTCCTTTATTTTGTCAAGTTTCAAAGAGCTACTACAATCCATGTTGGATTTAGAGTTCCAAATTCATCTATCTATATATGAGAGGACAGAGAGAACCCTAAATATAAAAACTGCTACTGTAGACGAACGCTTCAACCTAGAAGTACAAAATTTGGTGAGCCAAGTGGGATTTGTGTACTGATCATTAGCAACAAGTATCATCAAGATTGGGTGAAAAAATATTTGCTGGTATTTCGGAAACTCGTTATTTCTTAGAAGCTTGGCAACCCCTCTCAATGAAAGTGCTTTTCCACAGTCTGTGCCTAGGGCTAAGAGAAGAGGAAACAATACATAGAGACAAATCTGAGAACGCTTTTATTTTTCAAGTTTCAAAGAGCTAGTACAAACCATGTTGGATTTAGAGTTCCAAATTCATCTATCTATACAGGAGAGAACAGAGGGAAACCTAAATATAAAAACTGCTACTGTAGACGAACGCTTCAACCTAGAAGAACAAAATTTGGTGAGCCAAGTGGGATTTGTGTACTGATCATTACCACCAAGTATCATCAAGATTGAGTGAAAAAATATTTGCTGGTAATTCGGAAACTAGTAATTTCTTAGAAGCTTGGCAACCCTCTCAATGAAAGTGCTTTTACACAGTCTGTGCCTAGGGCTACTTGAAGAGGAAACAAACCATAGAGACAAAACTGAGAACTCCTTAATTTTGTCAAGTTTCAAAGAGCTACTACAAACCATGTTGGATTTAGAGTTCCAAATTCATCTATCTATATATGAGACAACAGAGTGAAACCTAAATATAAAAACTGCTACTGTAGACGAACGCTTCAACCTAGAAGAACAAAATTTGGTGAGCCAAGTGGGATTTGTGTACTGATCATCAGCAACAAGTATCATCAAGATTGGCTGAAAAAATATTTGCTGGTATTTCGGAAACTCGTTATTTCTTAGAAGCTTGGCAACCCCTCTCAATGAAAGTGCTTTTCCACAGTCTGTGCCTAGGGCTACTTGAAGAGGAAACAAACCATAGAGACAAAACTGAGAACTCATTTATTTTGTCACGTTTCAAAGAACTACTACAAACCATGTTGGATTTAGAGTTCCAAATTCATCTATCTATATAGGAGAGAACAGAGGGAAACCTAAATATAAAAACTGCTACTATAGACGAACGCTTCAACCTAGATGAACAGAATTTGGTGAGCCAAGTGGGATTTGTGTACTGATCATCAGCAACAAGTATCATCAAGATTGGCTGAAAAAATATTTGCTGGTATTTCGGAAACTCGTTATTTCTTAGAAGCTTGGCAACCCCTCTCAATTAAAGTGCTTTTCCACAGTCTGTGCCTAGGGCTACTTGAAGAGGAAACAAACCATAGAGACAAAACTGAGAACTCCTTTATTTTGTCAAGTTTCAAAGAGCTACTACAATCCATGTTGGATTTAGAGTTCCAAATTCATCTATCTATATAGGAGAGAACAGAGAGAACCCTAAATATAAAAACTGCTACTGTAGACGAACGCTTCAACCTAGAAGAACAAAATTTGGTGAGGAAAGTGGGATTTGTGTACTGATCATTACCACCAAGTATGATCAAGATTGGGTGAAAAAATATTTGCTGGTAATTCGGAAACTAGTAATTTCTTAGAAGCTTGGCAACCCTCTCAATGAAAGTGCTTTTACACAGTCTGTGCCTAGGGCTACTTGAAGAGGAAACAAACCATAGAGACAAAACTGAGAACTCCTTTATTTTGTCAAGTTTCAAAGAGCTACTACAAACCATGTGGGATTTAGAGTTCCAAATTCATCTATCTATATAGGAGAGAACAGAGAGAAACCGAAATATAAAAACTGCTACTGTAGACGAACGCTTCAACCTAGAAGAACAAAATTTGGTGAGCCAAGTGGGATTTGTGTACTGATCATCAGCAACAAGTATCATCAAGATTGGCTGAAAAATATTTGCTGGTATTTCGGAAAATCTTTATTTCTTAGAAGCTTGGCAAACCCTCTCAATGAAAGTGCTTTTCCTCAGTCTGTGCCTAGGGCTACTTGAAGAGGAAACAAATCATAGAGACAAAACTGAGAACTCCTTTATTTTGTCACGTTTCAAAGAGCTACTACAAACCATGTTGGATTTAGAGTTCCAAATTCATCTATCTATATAGGAGAGAACAGAGTGAAACCTAAATATATATAAACGGCTACTTTAGATGAACGCTTCAACCTAGAAGAACAAAATTTGGTGAGCCAAGTGCGATCTGTGTACTGATCATTACCACAAAGTATCATAAAGACTGGGTGAAAAAATATTTGCTGGTATTTTGGAAACTCGTTATTTCTTAGAAGCTTGGCAACCCATCTCAATGAAAGTGCTTCCACAGTCTGTGCCTAGGGTTACTTGAAGACGAAACAAACCATTGAGACAAAACTGAGAACTCCTTTATTTTGTCAAGTTTCAAAGAGCTACTACAATCCATGTTGGATTTAGAGTTTCAAATTCATCTATCTATATAGGAGAGAACAGAGAGAAACCTAAATATAAAAACTGCTACTGTGGACGAACGCTTCAACCTAGAAGAAGAAAATTTGGTGAGCCAAGTGGGATCTGTTTACTGATCATTACCACCAAGTATCATCAAGATTGGCTGAAAAAATTTTTGCTGGTATTTCGGAAACTCGTTATTTCTTAGAAGCTTGGCAACCCCTCTCAATGAAAGTGTTTTTCCACAGTCTGTGCGTAGGGCTACTTGAAGAGGAAACAAACCATAGAGACAAAACTGAGAACTCCTTTATTTTGTCACGTTTCAAAGAACTACTACAAACCATGTTGGATTTAGAGTTCCAAATTCATCTATCTATATAGGAGAGAACAGAGGGAAACCTAAATATAAAAACTGCTACTATAGACGAACGCTTCAACCTAGAAGAACAGAATTTGGTGAGCCAAGTGGGATTTGTGTACTGATCATCAGCAACAAGTATCATCAAGATTGGCTGAAAAAATATTTGCTGGTATTTCGGAAACTCGTTTTTTCTTAGAAGCTTGGCAACCCCTCTCAATTAAAGTGCTTTTCCACAGTCTGTGCCTAGGGCTACTTGAAGAGGAAACAAACCATAGAGACAAAACTGAGAACTCCTTTATTTTGTCAAGTTTCAAAGAGCTACTACAAACCATGTTGGATTTAGAGTTCCAAATTCATCTATCTATATAGGAGAGAACAGAGGGAAACCTAGATATAAAAACTGCTACTGTAGACGAACGCTTCAACCTAGAAGAACAAAATTTGGTGAGCCAAGTGGGATTTGTGTACTGATCATTAGCAACAAGTATCATCAAGATTGGGTGAAAAAATATTTGCTGGTATTTCGGAAACTCGTAATTTCTTAGAAGCTTGGCAACCCTCTCAATGAAAGTGCTTTTCCACAGTCTGTGACTAGGGCTACTTGAAGAGAAAAAAAAACCTAGAGACAAAACTGAGAACTCCTTTATTTTGTCAATTTTCAAAGAGGTACTACAAACCATGTTGGATTTAGAGTTCCAAATTCATCTATCTATATATGAGAGAACAGAGTGAAACCTAAATATAAAAACTGCTACTGTAGACGAACGCTTCAACCTAGAAGAATAGAATTTGGTGAGCCAAGTGGGATTTGTGTACTGATCATCAGCAACAAGTATCATCAAGATTGGCTGAAAACATATTTGCTGGTATTTCGGAAACTCGTTATTTCTTAGAAGCTTGGCAACCCCTCTCAATGAAATTGCTTTTCCACAGTCTGTGCCTAGGGCTACTTGAAGAGGAAACAAATAATAGAGACAAAACTGAGAACTCCTTTATTTTGTCAAGTTTCAAAGATCTACTAAAAACCATGTTGGATTTAGAGTTCCAAATTCATCTATCTAAATATGAGAGAACGGAGGGAAACCTAAATATAAAAACTGCTACTGTAGACGAATGCTTCAACCTAGAAGAACAAAATTTGGTTTGCAAAGTGGGATTTGTGTACTGATCATTACCACGAAGTATGATCAAGATTGGGTGAAAAAATATTTGCTGGTATTTCATAAATTCATAATTTCTTAGAAGCTTGGCAACCCCTCTCAATGAAAGTCCTTTTCCACAGTGTGTGCCTAGAACTAATAGAAGAGGAAACAATCCATAGATACAAAACTGAGAACGCCTGTGTTTTGTCAAGTTTCAAAGAGCTACTACAAACCATGTTGGATTTAGAGTTCCAAATTCATCTATCTATACAGGAGAGAACAGAGGGAAACCGAAATATAAAAACTGCTACTGTAGACGAACGTTTCAACCTAGAAGAACAAAATTTGGTGAGCCAAGTGGGATTGGTGTACTGATCATTACCAAAAAGTATCATCAGGACTGGGTGAAAAAATATTTGCTGCTATTTTGGAAACTCGTTATTTCTTAGAAGCTTGGCAACCCATCTCAATGAAAGTGCTTCCACAGTCTGTGCCTAGGGCTACTTGAAGACGAAACAAACCATAGAGACAAAACTGAGAACTCCTTTATTTTGTCAATTTTCAAAGAGCTACTACAATCCATGTTGGATTTAGTGTTCCAAATTCATCTATCTATATAGGAGAGAACAGAGAGAAACCTAAATATAAATACTGCTACTGTAGACGAACGCTTCATCCTAGAAGAACAAAATTTGGTGAGCCAAGTGGGATTTGTGTACTGATCATTAGCAACAAGTATCATCAAGATTGGGTGAAAAAATATTTGCTGGTATTTCGAAACTCGTTATTTCTTAGAAGTTGGCAACCCCTCTCAATGAAAGTGCTTTTCCACAGTCTGTGCCTAGGGCTAAGAGAAGAGGAAACAATCCATAGAGACAAAACTGAGAACGCTTTTATTTTTCAAGTTTCAAAGAGCTAGTACAAACCATGTTGGATTTAGAGTTCCAAATTCATCTATCTATACAGGAGAGAACAGAGGGAAACCTAAATATAAAAACTGCTACTGTAGACGAACGCTTCAACCTAGAAGAACAAAATTTGGTGAGCCAAGTGGGATTTGTGTACTGATCATTACCACCAAGTATCATCAAGATTGGGTGATAAAGTATTTGCTGGTAATTCGGAAACTAGTAATTTCTTAGAAGCTTGGCAACCCTCTCAATGAAAGTGCTTTTACACAGTCTGTGCCTAGGGCTACTTGAAGAGGAAACAAACCATAGAGACAAAACTGAGAACTCCTTTATTTTGTCAAGTTTCAAAGAGCTACTACAAACCATGTTGGATTTAGAGTTCCAAATTCATCTATCTATATATGAGACAACAGAGTGAAACCTAAATATAAAAACTGCTACTGTAGACGAACGCTTCAACCTAGAAGAACAAAATTTGGTGAGCCAAGTGGGATTTGTGTACTGATCATCAGCAACAAGTATCATCATGATTGGGTGAAAAAATATTTGCTGGTATTCCGGAAACTCGTTATTTCTTAGAAGCTTGGCAAACCCTCTCAATTATAGTGCTTTTCCACAGTCTGTGCCTAGGGCTACTTGAAGAGGAAACAAACCATAGAGACAAAACTGAGAACTCCTTTATTTTGTCAAGTTTCAAATAGCTACTACAAACCATGTTGGATTTAGAGTTTAAAATTCATCTATCTATATAGGAGAGAACAGAGGGAAACCTAGATATAAAAACTGCTACTGTTGACGAACGCTTCAACCTAGAAGAACAAAATTTTTTGAGCCAAGTGGGATTTGTGTACTGATCATTAGCAACAAGTATCATCAAGATTGGGTGAAAAAATATTTGCTGGTATTTCGGAAACTCGTTATTTCTTAGAAGCTTGGCAATCCCTCTCAATGAAAGTGCTTTTCCACAGTCTGTGCCTAGGGCTTATTGAAGAGGAAACAAACCATAGAAAGAAAACTGAGAACTCCTTTATTTTGTCAAGTTTCAAAGAGCTACTACAAACCATGTGGGATTTAGAGTTCCAAATTCATCTATCTATATAGGAGAGAACAGAGAGAAACCGAAATATAAAAACTGCTACTGTAGACGAACGCTTCAACCTAGAAGAACAAAATTTGGTGAGCCAAGTGGGATTTGTGTACTGATCATCAGCAACAAGTATCATCAAGATTGGCTGAAGAATATTTGCTGGTATTTCGGAAAATCTTTATTTCTTAGAAGCTTGGCAAACCCTCTCAATGAAAGTGCTTTTCCTCAGTGTGTGCCTAGGGCTACTTGAAGAGGAAACAAACCATAGAGACAAAACTGAGAACTCCTTTATTTTGTCACGTTTCAAAGAGCTACTACAAACCATGTTGGATTTAGAGTTCCAAATTCATTTATCTATATAGGAGAGAACACAGTGAAACCTAAATATATATAAACGGCTACTTTAGATGAACGCTTCATCCTAGAAGAACAAAATTTGGTGAGCCAAGTGCGATCTGTGTACTGATCATTACCACAAAGTATCATAAAGACTGGGTGAAAAAATATTTGCTGGTATTTTGGAAACTCGTTATTTCTTAGAAGCTTGGCAACCCATCTCAATGAAAGTGCTTCCACAGTCTGTGCCTAGGGCTACTTGAAGACGAAACAAACCATTGAGACAAAACTGAGAACTCCTTTATTTTGTCAAGTTTCAAAGAACTACTACAATCCATGTTGGATTTAGAGTTTCAAATTCATCTATCTATATAGGAGAGAACAGAGAGAAACCTAAATATAAAAACTGCTACTGTGGACGAACGCTTCAACCTAGAAGAACAAAATTTGGTGAGCCAAGTGGGATCTGTTTACTGATCATTACCACCAAGTATCATCAAGATTGGCTGAAAAAATATTTGCTGGTATTTCGGAAACTCGTTATTTCTTAGAAGCTTGGCAACCCCTCTCAATGAAAGTGTTTTTCCACAGTCTGTGCGTAGGGCTACTTGAAGAGGAAACAAACCATAGAGACAAAACTGAGAACTCCTTTATTTTGTCACGTTTCAAAGAACTACTACAAACCATGTTGGATTTAGAGTTCCAAATTCATCTATCTATATACGAGAGAAGAGAGGGAAACCTAAATATAAAAACTGCTACTATAGACGAACGCTTCAACCTAGAAGAACAGAATTTGGTGAGCCAAGTGGGATTTGTGTACTGATCATCAGCAACAAGTATCATCAAGATTGGCTGAAAAAATATTTGCTGGTATTTCGGAAACTCGTTATTTCTTAGAAGCTTGGCAACCCCTCTCAATTAAAGTGCTTTTCCACAGTCTGTGCCTAGGGCTACTTGAAGAGGAAACAAACCATAGAGACAAAACTGAGAACTTCTTTATTTTGTCAAGTTTCAAAGAGCTACTACAAACCATGTTGGATTTAGAGTTCCAAATTCATCTATCTATATAGGAGAGAACAGAGGGAAACCTAGATATAAAAACTGCTACTGTAGACGAACGCTTCAACCTAGAAGAACAAAATTTGGTGAGCCAAGTGGGATTTGTGTACTGATCATTAGCAACAAGTATCATCAAGATTGGGTGAAAAAATATTTGCTGGTATTTCGGAAACTAGTAATTTCTTAGAAGATTGGCAACCCTCTCAATGAAAGTGCTTTTCCACAGTCTGTGACTAGGGCTACTTGAAGAGAAAACAAAGCCTAGAGACAAAACTGAGAACTCCTTTATTTTGTCAATTTTCAAAGAGGTACTACAAACCATTTTTTAGTTAGAGTTCCAAATTCATCTATCTATATAGGAGAGAACAGAGTGAAACCTAAATATAAAAACTGCTACTGTAGACGAACGCTTCAACCTAGAAGAATAGAATTTGGTGAGCCAAGTGGGATTTGTGTACTGATCATCAGCAACAAGTATCATCAAGATTGGCTGAAAACATATTTGCTGGTATTTCGGAAACTCAATATTTCTTAGAAGCTTGGCAACCCCTCTCAATGAAATTGCTTTTCCACAGTCTGTGCCTAGGGCTACTTGAAGAGGAAACAAATAATAGAGACAAAACTGAGAACTCCTTTATTTTGTCAAGTTTCAAAGATCTACTAAAAACCATGTTGGATTTAGAGTTCCAAATTCATCTATCTAAATATGAGAGAACGGAGGGAAACCTAAATATAAAAACTGCTACTGTAGACGAATGCTTCAACCTAGAAGAACAAAATTTGGTGAGCAAAGTGGGATTTGTGTACTGATCCTTACCACGAAGTATGATCAAGATTGGGTGAAAAAATATTTGCTGGTATTTCATAAATTCATAATTTCTTAGAAGCTTGGCAACCCCTCTCAATGAAAGTGCTTTTCCACAGTGTGTGCCTAGGGCTAATAGAAGAGGAAACAATCCATAGAGACAAAACTGAGAACGCCTTTATTTTGTCAAGTTTCAAAGAGCTACTACAAACCATGTTGGATTTAGAGTTCCAAATTCATCTATCTATACAGGAGAGAACAGAGGGAAACCGAAATATAAAAACTGCTACTGTAGACGAACGTTTCAACCTAGAAGAACAAAATTTGGTGAGCCAAGTGGGATTGGTGTACTGATCATTACCAAATGTATCATCAGGACTGGGTGAAAAAATATTTGCTGCTATTTTGGAAACTCGTTATTTCTTAGAAGCTTGGCAACCCATCTCAATGAAAGTGCTTCCACAGTCTGTGCCTAGGGCTACTTGAAGACGAAACAAACCATAGAGACAAAACTGAGAACTCCTTTATTTTGTCAATTTTCAAAGAGCTACTACAATCCATGTTGGATTTAGTGTTCCAAATTCATCTATCTATATAGGAGAGAACAGAGAGAAACCTAAATATAAAAACTGCTACTGTAGACGAACGCTTCAACCTAGAAGAACAAAATTTGGTGAGCCAAGTGGGATTTGTGTACTGATCATTAGCAACAAGTATCATCAAGATTGGGTGAAAAAATATTTGCTGGTATTTCGAAACTCGTTATTTCTTAGAAGCTTGGCAACCCCTCTCAATGAAAGTGCTTTTCCACAGTCTGTGCCTAGGGCTAAGAGAAGAGGAAACAATCCATAGAGACAAAACTGAGAACGCTTTTATTTTTCAAGTTTCAAAGAGCTAGTACAAACCATGTTGGATTTAGAGTTCCAAATTCATCTATCTATACAGGAGAGAACAGAGGGAAACCTCAATATAAAAACTGCTACTGTAGACGAACGCTTCAACCTAGAAGAACAAAATTTGGTGAGCCAAGTGGGATTTGTGTACTGATCATTACCACCAAGTATCATCAAGATTGGGTGATAAAATATTTGCTGGTAATTCGGAAACTAGTAATTTCTTAGAAGCTTGGCAACCCTCTCAATGAAAGTGCTTTTCCACAGTCTGTGCCTAGGGCTACTTGAAGAGGAAACAAACCATAGAGACAAAACTGAGAACTCCTTTATTTTGTCAAGTTTCAAAGAGCTACTACAAACCATGTTGGATTTAGAGTTCCAAATTCATCTATCTATATATGAGACAACAGAGTGAAACCTAAATATAAAAACTGCTACTGTAGACGAACGCTTCAACCTAGAAGAACAAAATTTGGTGAGCCAAGTGGGATTTGTGTGCTGATCATCAGCAACAAGTATCATCAAGATTGGCTGAAAAAATATTTGCTGGTATTTCGGAAACTCGTTATTTCTTAGAAGCTTGGCAACCCCTCTCAATGAAAGTGCTTTTCCACAGTCTGTGCCTAGGGCTACTTGAAGAGGAAACAAACCATAGAGACAAAACTGAGAACTCCTTTATTTTGTCACGTTTCAAAGAGCTACTACAAACCATGTTGGATTTAGAGTTCCAAATTCATCTATCTATATAGGAGAGAACAGAGGGAAACCTAAATATAAAAACTGCTACTATAGACGAACGCTTCAACCTAGAAGAACAGAATTTGGTGAGCCAAGTGGGATTTGTGTACTGATCATCAGCAACAAGTATCATCAAGATTGGCTGAAAAAATATTTGCTGGTATTTCGGAAACTCGTTATTTCTTAGAAGCTTGGCAACCCCTCTCAATTATAGTGCTTTTCCACAGTCTGTGCCTAGGGCTACTTGAAGAGGAAACAAACCATAGAGACAAAACTGAGAACTCCTTTATTTTGTCAAGTTTCAAATAGCTACTACAAACCATGTTGGATTTAGAGTTTAAAATTCATCTATCTATATAGGAGAGAACAGAGGGAAACCTAGATATAAAAACTGCTACTGTTGACGAACGCTTCAACCTAGAAGAACAAAATTTTTTGAGCCAAGTGGGATTTGTGTACTGATCATTAGCAACAAGTATCATCAAGATTGGGTGAAAAAATATTTGCTGGTATTTCGGAAACTCGTTATTTCTTAGAAGCTTGGCAATCCCTCTCAATGAAAGTGCTTTTCCACAGTCTGTGCCTAGGGCTTATTGAAGAGGAAACAAACCATAGAAAGAAAACTGAGAACTCCTTTATTTTGTCAAGTTTCAAAGAGCTACTACAAACCATGTGGGATTTAGAGTTCCAAATTCATCTATCTATATAGGAGAAAACAGAGAGAAACCGAAATATAAAAACTGCTACTGTAGACGAACGCTTCAACCTAGAAGAACAAAATTTGGTGAGCCAAGTGGGATTTGTGTACTGATCATCAGCAACAAGTATCATCAAGATTGGCTGAAGAATATTTGCTGGTATTTCGGAAAATCTTTATTTCTTAGAAGCTTGGCAAACCCTCTCAATGAAAGTGCTTTTCCTCAGTCTGTGCCTAGGGCTACTTGAAGAGGAAACAAACCATAGAGACAAAACTGAGAACTCCTTTATTTTGTCACGTTTCAAAGAGCTACTACAAACCATGTTGGATTTAGAGTTCCAAATTCATTTATCTATATAGGAGAGAACACAGTGAAACCTAAATATATATAAACGGCTACTTTAGATGAACACTTCAACCTAGAAGAACAAAATTTGGTGAGCCAAGTGCGATCTGTGTACTGATCATTACCACAAAGTATCATAAAGACTGGGTGAAAAAATATTTGCTGGTATTTTGGAAACTCGTTATTTCTTAGAAGCTTGGCAACCCATCTCAATGAAAGTGCTTCCACAGTCTGTGCCTAGGGCTACTTGAAGACGAAACAAACCATTGAGACAAAACTGAGAACTCCTTTATTTTGTCAAGTTTCAAAGAACTACTACAATCCATGTTGGATTTAGAGTTTCAAATTCATCTATCTATATAGGAGAGAACAGAGAGAAACCTAAATATAAAAACTGCTACTGTGGACGAACGCTTCAACCTAGAAGAACAAAATTTGGTGAGCCAAGTGGGATCTGTTTACTGATCATTACCACCAAGTATCATCAAGATTGGCTGAAAAAATATTTGCTGGTATTTCGGAAACTCGTTATTTCTTAGAAGCTTGGCAACCCCTCTCAATGAAAGTGTTTTTCCACAGTCTGTGCGTAGGGCTACTTGAAGAGGAAACAAACCATAGAGACAAAACTGAGAACTCCTTTATTTTGTCACGTTTCAAAGAACTACTACAAACCATGTTGGATTTAGAGTTCCAAATTCATCTATCTATATACGAGAGAACAGAGGGAAACTTAAATATAAAAACTGCTACTATAGACGAACGCTTCAACCTAGAAGAACAGAATTTGGTGAGCCAAGTGGGATTTGTGTACTGATCATCAGCAACAAGTATCATCAAGATTGGCTGAAAAAATATTTGCTGGTATTTCGGAAACTCGTTATTTCTTAGAAGCTTGGCAACCCCTCTCAATTAAAGTGCTTTTCCACAGTCTGTGCCTAGGGCTACTTGAAGAGGAAACAAACCATAGAGACAAAACTGAGAACTTCTTTATTTTGTCAAGTTTCAAAGAGCTACTACAAACCATGTTGGATTTAGAGTTCCAAATTCATCTATCTATATAGGAGAGAACAGAGGGAAACCTAGATATAAAAACTGCTACTGTAGACGAACGCTTCAACCTAGAAGAACAAAATTTGGTGAGCCAAGTGGGATTTGTGTACTGATCATTAGCAACAAGTATCATCAAGATTGGGTGAAAAAATATTTGCTGGTATTTCGGAAACTAGTAATTTCTTAGAAGCTTGGCAACCCTCTCAATGAAAGTGCTTTTCCACAGTCTGTGACTAGGGCTACTTGAAGAGAAAACAAAACCTAGAGACAAAACTGAGAACTCCTTTATTTTGTCAATTTTCAAAGAGGTACTACAAACCATGTTGGATTTAGAGTTCCAAATTCATCTATCTATATATGAGAGAACAGAGTGAAACCTAAATATAAAAACTGCTACTGTAGACGAACGCTTCAACCTAGAAGAATAGAATTTGGTGAGCCAAGTGGGATTTGTGTACTGATCATCAGCAACAAGTATCATCAAGATTGGCTGAAAACATATTTGCTGGTATTTCGGAAACTCGTTATTTCTTAGAAGCTTGGCAACCCCTCTCAATGAAATTGCTTTTCCACAGTCTGTGCCTAGGGCTACTTGAAGAGGAAACAAATAATAGAGACAAAACTGAGAACTCCTTTATTTTGTCAAGTTTCAAAGATCTACTAAAAACCATGTTGGATTTAGAGTTCCAAATTCATCTATCTAAATATGAGAGAACGGAGGGAAACCTAAATATAAAAACTGCTACTGTAGACGAATGCTTCAACCTAGAAGAACAAAATTTGGTGAGCAAAGTGGGATTTGTGTACTGATCCTTACCACGAAGTATGATCAAGATTGGGTGAAAAAATATTTGCTGGTAATTCGGAAACTAGTAATTTCTTAGAAGCTTGGCAACCCTCTCAATGAAAGTTCTTTTACACAGTCTGTGCCTAGGGCTACTTGAAGAGGAAACAAACCATAGAGACAAAACTGAGAACTCCTTTATTTTGTCAAGTTTCAAAGAGCTACTAAAAAACATGTTGGATTTAGAGTTCCAAATTCATCTATCTATGTATGAGACAACAGAGTGAAACCTAAATATAAAAACTGCTACTGTAGACGAACGCTTCAACCTAGAAGAACAAAATTTGGTGAGCCAAGTGGGATTTGTGTACTGATCATCAGCAACAAGTATCATCAAGATTGGCTGAAAAAATATTTGCTGGTATTTCGGAAACTCGTTATTTCTTAGAAGCTTGGCAACCCCTCTCAATGAAAGTGCTTTTCCACAGTCTGTGCCTAGGGCTACTTGAAGAGGAAACAAACCATAGAGACAAAACTGAGAACTCCTTTATTTTGTTACGTTTCAAAGAGCTACTACAAACCATGTTGGATTTAGAGTTCCAAATTCATCTATCTATATAGGAGAGAACAGAGGGAAACCTAAATATAAAAACTGCTACTATAGACGAACGCTTCAACCTAGAAGAACAGAATTTGGTGAGCCAAGTGGGATTTGTGTACTGATCATCAGCAACAAGTATCATCAAGATTGGCTGAAAAAATATTTGCTGGTATTTCGAAAACTCGTTATTTCTTAGAAGCTTGGCAACCCCTCTCAATTAAAGTGCTTTTCCACAGTCTGTGCCTAGGGCTACTTGAAGAGGAAACAAACCATAGAGACAAAACTGAGAACTCCTTTATTTTGTCAAGTTTCAAAGAGCTACTACAAACCATGGTGGATTTAGAGTTTAAAATTCATCTATCTATATAGGAGAGAACAGAGGGAAACCTAGATATAAAAACTGCTACTGTAGACGAACGCTTCAACCTAGAAGAACAAAATTTATTGAGCCAAGTGGGATTTGTGTACTGATCATTAGCAACAAGTATCATCAAGATTGGGTGAAAAAATATTTGCTGGTATTTCGGAAACTCGTTATTTCTTAGAAGCTTGGCAATCCCTCTCAATGAAAGTGCTTCTCCACAGTCTGTGCCTAGGGCTTATTGAAGAGGAAACAATCCATAGAAAGAAAACTGAGAACTCCTTTATTTTGTCAAGTTTCAAAGAGCTACTACAAACCATGTGGGATTTAGAGTTCCAAATTCATCTATCTATGTAGGAGAGAACAGAGTGAAACCTAAATATATATAAACGGCTACTTTAGATGAACGCTTCAACCTAGAAGAACAAAATTTGGTGAGCCAAGTGCGATCTGTGTACTGATCATTACCACAAAGTATCATCAAGACTGGGTGAAAAAATATTTGCTGGTATTTTGGAAACTCGTTATTTCTTAGAAGCTTGGCAACCCATCTCAATGAAAGTGCTTCCACAGTCTGTGCCTAGGGCTACTTGAAGACGAAACAAACCATAGAGACAAAACTGAGAACTCCTCTATTTTGTCAAGTTTCAAAGAGCTACTACAATCCATGTTGGATTTAGAGTTTCAAATTCATCTATCTATATAGGAGAGAACAGAGGGAAACCTAAATATAAAAACTGCTACTGTAGACGAACGCTTCAACCTAGAAGAACAAAATTTGGTGAGCCAAGTGGGATTTGTGTACTGATCATTACTTCCAAGTATCATCATGATTGGGTGAAAAAATATTTGCTGGTATTTCGGAAACTCGTTATTTCTTAGAAGCTTGGCAACCCCTCTCAATGAAAGTGTTTTTCCACAGTCTGTGCCTAGGGCTACTTGAAGAGGAAACAAACCATAGAGACAAAACTGAGAACTCCTTTATTTTGTCAAGTTTCAAAAAGCTATTACAATCCAAGATGGATTTAGAGTTCCAAATTCATCTATCTATATAGGAGAGAACAGAGAGAAACCTAAATATAAAAACTGCTACTGTAGACGAACGCTTCAACATAGAAGAACAAAATTTGGTGAGATAAGTGGGATTTGTGTACTGATCATTAGAAACAAGTATCATGAAGATTGGGTGAAAAAATATTTGCTGGTACTTCAGAAACTCGTTATTTTTTAGAAGCTTGGCAACCCCTCTCAATGAAAGTGCTTTTCCACAGTCTGCGCCTAGGGCTATTTGAAGAGGAAACAAAACATAGAGACAAAACTGAGAACTCCTTTATTTTGTCAAGTTTCAAAGAGCTACTACAAACCATGTTGGATTTAGAGTTCCAAATTCATCTATCTATATATGAGAGAACAGAGTGAAACCTAAATATAAAAACGGCAACTGTAGACGAATGCTTCAACCTAGAAGAACAAAATTTGGTGAGCCAAGTGCGATCTGTGTACTGATCATTACCACCAAGTATCATCAAGATTGGGTGAAAAAATATTTGCTGGTATTTCGGAAACTCGTTATTTCTTAGAAGCTTGGCAACCCCTCTCAATGAAAGTGCTTTTCCAAGGTCTCTGCCTAGGGCTACTTGAAGAGGAAACAAACCATAGAGAAAAAACTCAGAACTCCTTTATTTTGTCAAGTTTCAAAGAGCTACTACAAACCATGTTGGATTTAGAGTTCCATTTTCATATATCTATATAGGAGAGAACAGAGGGAAACCTAAATATAAAAACTGCTACTGTAGGAGAAAGCTTCAACCTAGAAGAACAAAATTTGGTGAGATAAGTGGGATTGGTGTATTGATCATTACCACCAAGTATCATCAAGATTGGGTGAAAAAATATTTGCTGGTATTTCGGAAACTTGTAATTTCTTAGAAGCTTGGCAAACTCTCTCAATGAAAGTGCTTTTCCACAGTCTGTGCCTAGGGCTACTAGAAGAGGAAACAAACCATAGAGACAAAACTGAGCACTCCTTTACTTTGTCAAGTTTCAAAGAGCTACTACAAACCATGTTGGATTTAGAGTTCCAAATTCATATATCTATATAGGAGAGAACAGAGGGAAACCTAAATATAAAAACTGCTACTGTAGGCGAACGCTTCAACCTTGAAGAACACAATTTGGTGAGCCAAGTGGGATTTGTGTACTGATCATTAGCAACAAGTATCATCAAGATTGGGTGAAAAAATATTTGCTGGTATTTCACAAACTCGTTATTTCTTAGAAGCTTGGCAACCCCTCTCAATGAAAGTGCTTTTCCACAGTGTGTGCCTAGTGCTAATTGAAGAGGAAACAATTCATAGAGACAAAACTGAGAACTCCTTTATTTTGTCAAGTTTCAAAGAGCTACTACAAACCATGTTCGATTTAGTGTTCCAAATTCATCTATATATACAGGAGAGAACAGAGGGAAACCTAAATTTAAAAACTGCTACTGTAGACGAACGCTTCAACCTACAAGAACAAAATATGGTGAGCCAAGTGGGATTTGTGTACTGATCATTAGAAACAAGTATCATGAAGATTGGGTGAAAAAATATTTGCTGGTACTTCAGAAACTCGTTATTTTTTAGAAGCTTGGCAACCCCTCTCAATGAAAGTTCTTTTCCACAGTCTGTGCCTAGGGCTACATGATGAGGAAACAAACCATAGAGACAAAACTGAGAACTCCTATATTTTGTCAAGTTTCAAAGAGCTACTACAAACCATGTTGGATTTAGAGTTCCAGATTCATATATCTATATAGGAGAGAACAGAGGGAAACCTAAATATAAAAACTGCTACTGTAGGAGAAAGCTTCAACCTAGAAGAACAAAATTTGGTGAGCCAAGTGGGATTTGTGTACTGATCATTAGAAACAAGTATCATCAAGATTGGGTGGAAAAATATTTGCTGGTATTTCGGAAAATCGTTAATTCTTAGAAGCTTGGCAACCCTTCTAAATGAAAGTGGTTTTCCACAGTCTGTGCCTAGGGCTACTTGAAGAGGAAACAAACCATAGAGACAAAACTCAGTACTCCTTTATTTTGTCAAGTTTCAAAGAGCTACTACAAACCATGTTGGATTTAGAGTTCCATTTTCATATATCTATATAGGAGAGAACAGAGGAAAACCTAAATATAAAAACTGCTACTGTAGGAGAAAGCTTCAACCTACAAGAACAAAATTTGGTGAGCCAAGTGGGATTTGTGTACTGATCATTAGCAACAAGTATCATGAAAATTGGGTGGAAAAATATTTGCTGGTATTTCGGAAAATCGTTAATTCATAGAATCTTGGCAACCCCTCTCAATGAAAGTGCTTTTCCACAGTCTGTGCCTAGGACTACTTGAAGAGGAAACAAACCATAGAGACAAAACTGAGAACTCCTTTATTTTGTCAAGTTTCAAAAAGCTACTAGAAACCATGTTGGATTTAGAGTTCCAAATTCATCTATCTATATAGGAGAGAACAGAGTGAAACCTAAATATAAAACCTGCTAGTGTAGACGAACGCTTCAACCTAGAAGAACAAAATTTGGTGAGCCAAGTGGGATTTGTGTACTGATCATAAGCAACAAGTATCATCAAGATTGGGTGAAAATATATTTGTTGGTACGTCGGAAACTCGTTATTTCTTAGAAGCTTGGCAACCCCTCTCAATGAAAGTGCTTTTCCACAGTCTGCACCTAGGGCTACTTGAAGAGGAAACAAACCATAGAGACAAAACTCAGAACTCCTTTATTTTGTCAAGTTTCAAAGAGCTACTACAATCCATGTTGGATTTAGAGTTCCAAATTCATCTATCTATATAGGAGAGAAGAGAGAGAAACCTAAATATAACTCCTGCTACTGTAGACGAACGCTTCAACCTAGAAGAACAAAATTTGGTGAGCCAAGTGGGATTTGTGTACTGATCATTACCACCAAGTATCATCAAGATTGGGTTAAAAAATATTTGCTGGTATGTTGGAAACTCGTTATTTCTTAGCAGCTTTGCAACCCATCTAAATGAAAGTGCTTACACAGTCTGTGCATAGGGCAACTTGAAGAGGAAACAAACCATAGAGACAAAACTGAGAACTCCTTTATTTTGTCAAGTTTCAAAGAGCTACTAAAATCCAAGTTGGATTTAGAGTTCCAAATTCATCTATCTATATAGGAGAGAACAGAGAGAAACCTAAATATAAAAACTGCTACTGTAGACGAACGCTTCAACCTAGAAGAACAAAATATGGTGAGCCAAGTGGGATTTGTGTACTGATCATTAGCAACAAGTATCATCAAGATTGGGTGAAAAAATATTTGCTGGTATTTCGGAAAATCGTTATTTCTTAGAAGCTTGGCAACCCCTCTAAATGAAAGTGCTTTTCCACAGTCTTTGCCTAGGGCTACTTGAAGAGGAAATAAACCATAGAGACAAAACTCAGAAATCCTTTATTTTGTCAAGTTTCTAAGAGCTACTACAAACCATGTTCTATTTAGAGTTCCAGATTCATATATCTATATATGAGAGAACAGAGTGAAACCTAAATATAAAAACTGCTACTGTGGACGAACGCTTCAACCTAGAAGAACAAAATTTGGTGAGCCAAGTGGGATCTGTGTACTGATCATTACCACCAAGTATCATCAAGATTGGCTGAAAAAGTATTTGCTGGTATTTCGGAAACTCGTTATTTCTTAGAAGCTTGGCAACCCCTCTCAATGAAAGTGTTTTTCCACAGTCTGTGCCTAGGGCTACTTGAAGAGGAAACAAACCATAGAAACAAAACTGAGAACTCCTTTATTTTGTCAAGTTTCAAAGAGCTATTACAATCCAAGATGGATTTAGAGTTCCAAATTCATCTATCTATATAGGAGAGAACAGAGAGAAACCTAAATATAAAAACTGCTACTGTAGACGAACGCTTCAACATAGAAGAACAAAATTTGGTGAGATAAGTGGGATTTGTGTACTGATCATCACCACCAAGTATCATCAAGATGGGTGAAAAAATATTTGCTGGTATTTCGGAAAATTGTAATTTCTTAGAAGCTTGGCAAACTCTCTCAATGAAAGTGCTTTTCCACAGTCTGTGCCTAGGGCTACTAGAAGAGGAAACAAACCATAGAGACAAAACTGAGAACTCCTTTATTTTGTCAAGTTTCAAAGAGCTACTACAAACCATGTTGGATTTAGAGTTCCAAATTCATATATCTATATAGGAGAGAACAGAGGGAAACCTAAATATAAAAACTGCTACTGTAGGCGAACGCTTCAACCTAGAAGAACACAATTTGGTGAGCCAAGTGGGATTTGTGTACTGATCATTAGCAAAAAGTATCATCAAGATTGGGTGAAAAAATATTTGCTGGTATTTCACAAACTCGTTATTTCTTAGAAGCTTGGCAACCCCTCTCAATGAAAGTGCTTTTCCACAGTGTGTGCCTAGTGCTAATTGAAGAGGAAACAATCCATAGAGACAAAACTGAGAACTCCTTTATTTTGTCAAGTTTCAAAGAGCTACTACAAACCATGTTGGATTTAGAGTTCCAAATTCATCTATCTATACAGGAGAGAACAGAGGGAAACCTAAATATAAAAACTGCTACTGTAGACGAACGCTTCAAACTAGAAGAACAAAATATGGTGAGCCAAGTGGGAATTGTGTACTGATCATTAGAAACAAGTATCATGAAGATTGGGTGAAAAAATATATGCTGGTACTTCAGAAACTCGTTATTTTTTAGAAGCTTGGCAACCCCTCTCAATGAAAGTGCTTTTCCACAGTCTGCGCCTAGGGCTATTTGAAGAGGAAACAAAACATAGAGACAAAACTGAGAACTCCTTTATTTTGTCAAGTTTCAAAGAGCTACTACAAACCATGTTGGATTTAGAGTTCCAAATTCATCTATCTATATATGAGAGAACAGAGTGAAACCTAAATATAAAAACGGCAACTGTAGACGAATGCTTCAACCTAGAAGAACAAAATTTGGTGAGCCAAGTGGGATGTGTGTACTGATCATTACCACCAAGTATCATCAAGATTGGGTGGAAAAATATTTGCTGGTATTTCGGGAAATCGTTAATTCTTAGAAGCTTTACAACCCCTCTCAATGAACGTGCTTTTCCACAGTCTGTGCCTAGGGCTACATGAAGAGGAAACAAACCATATAGACAAAACTGAGAACTCCTATATTTTGTCAAGTTTCAAAGAGCTACTACCAACCATGTTGGATTTAGAGTTCCAGATTCATATATCTATATAGGAGAGAACAGAGGGAAACCTAAATATAAAAACTGCTACTGTAGGAGAAAGCTTCAACCTAGAAGAACAAAATTTGGTGAGCCAAGTGGGATTAGTGTACTGATCATTAGCAACAAGTATCATCAAGATTGGGTGGAAAAATATTTGCTGGTATTTCGGAAAATCGTTAATTCTTAGAAGCTTGGCAACCCCTCTCAATGAAAGTGCTTTTCCACAGTCTGTGCCTAGGGCTACTTGAAGAGGAAACAAACCATAGAGACAAAACTCAGAACTCCTTTATTTTGTCAAGTTTCAAAGAGCTACTACAAACCAGGTTGGATTTCGAGTTCCAAATTCATTTATCTATACAGGTGAGAACAGAGGGAAACCTAAATATAAAAACTGCTACTGTAGACGAACGCTACAACTTAGAAGAACAAAATTTGGTGAGCCAATTGGGATGTGTGTACTGATCATTACCACCAAGTATCATCAAAATTGGGTAAAAAAATATTTGCTGGTATTTCGGAAACTCGTAATTTCTTAGAATCTTGGCAACCCCTCTCAATGAAAGTGCTTTTCCACAGTCTGTGCCTAGGGCTACTTGAAGAGGAAACAAACCATAGAGACAAAACTGAGAACTCCTTTATTTTGTCAAGTTTCAAAGAGCTACTACAAACCATGTTGGATTTAGAGTTCCAAATTCATCTATCTATATAGGAGAGAACAGAGGGAAACCTAAATATAAAAACTGCTACTGTAGGCGAACGCTTCAACCTAGAAGAACACAATTTGGTGAGCCAAGTGGGATTTGTGTACTGATCATTAGCAACAAGTATCATCAAGATTGGATGAAGAAATATTTGCTGGTATTTCACAAACTCTTTATTTCTTAGAAGCTTGGCAACCCCTCTCAATGAAAGTGCTTTTCCACAGTGTGTGCCTAGTGCTAATTGAAGAGGAAACAATCCATAGAGACAAAACTGAGAACTCCTTTATTTTGTCAAGTTTCAAAGAGCTACTACAAACCATGTTGGATTTAGAGTTCCAAACTCATCTATCTATACAGGAGAGAACAGAGGGAAACCTAAATATAAAAACTGCTGCTGTAGACGAACGCTTCAACCTAGAAGAACAAAATATGGTGAGCCAAGTGGGATTTGTGTACTGATCATTAGAAACAAGTATCATCAAGATTGGGTGGAAAAATATTTGCTGGTATTTCGGAAAATCGTTAATTCTTAGAAGCTTGGCAACCCCTCTCAATGAAAGTGCTTTTCCACAGTCTGTGCCTAGGGCTACTTGAAGAGGAAACAAACCATAGAGACAAAACTGAGAACTCCTTTATTTTGTCAAGTTTCAAAGAGCTACTACAAACCATGTTGGATTTAGAGTTCCAAATTCATATATCTATATAGGAGAGAACAGAGGGAAACCTAAATATAAAAACTGCTACTGTAGGCGAACGCTTCAACCTAGAAGAACACAATTTGGTGAGCCAAGTGGGATTTGTGTACTGATCATTAGCAAAAAGTATCATCAAGATTGGGTGAAAAAATATTTGCTGGTATTTCACAAACTCGTTATTTCTTAGAAGCTTGGCAACCCCTCTCAATGAAAGTGCTTTTCCACAGTGTGTGCCTAGTGCTAATTGAAGAGGAAACAATCCATAGAGACAAAACTGAGAACTCCTTTATTTTGTCAAGTTTCAAAGAGCTACTACAAACCATGTTGGATTTAGAGTTCCAAATTCATCTATCTATACAGGAGAGAACAGAGGGAAACCTAAATATAAAAACTGCTACTGTAGACGAACGCTTCAAACTAGAAGAACAAAATATGGTGAGCCAAGTGGGAATTGTGTACTGATCATTAGAAACAAGTATCATGAAGATTGGGTGAAAAAATATATGCTGGTACTTCAGAAACTCGTTATTTTTTAGAAGCTTGGCAACCCCTCTCAATGAAAGTGCTTTTCCACAGTCTGCGCCTAGGGCTATTTGAAGAGGAAACAAAACATAGAGACAAAACTGAGAACTCCTTTATTTTGTCAAGTTTCAAAGAGCTACTACAAACCATGTTGGATTTAGAGTTCCAAATTCATCTATCTATATATGAGAGAACAGAGTGAAACCTAAATATAAAAACGGCAACTGTAGACGAATGCTTCAACCTAGAAGAACAAAATTTGGTGAGCCAAGTGGGATGTGTGTACTGATCATTACCACCAAGTATCATCAAGATTGGGTGGAAAAATATTTGCTGGTATTTCGGGAAATCGTTAATTCTTAGAAGCTTTACAACCCCTCTCAATGAACGTGCTTTTCCACAGTCTGTGCCTAGGGCTACATGAAGAGGAAACAAACCATATAGACAAAACTGAGAACTCCTATATTTTGTCAAGTTTCAAAGAGCTACTACCAACCATGTTGGATTTAGAGTTCCAGATTCATATATCTATATAGGAGAGAACAGAGGGAAACCTAAATATAAAAACTGCTACTGTAGGAGAAAGCTTCAACCTAGAAGAACAAAATTTGGTGAGCCAAGTGGGATTAGTGTACTGATCATTAGCAACAAGTATCATCAAGATTGGGTGGAAAAATATTTGCTGGTATTTCGGAAAATCGTTAATTCTTAGAAGCTTGGCAACCCCTCTCAATGAAAGTGCTTTTCCACAGTCTGTGCCTAGGGCTACTTGAAGAGGAAACAAACCATAGAGACAAAACTCAGAACTCCTTTATTTTGTCAAGTTTCAAAGAGCTACTACAAACCAGGTTGGATTTCGAGTTCCAAATTCATTTATCTATACAGGTGAGAACAGAGGGAAACCTAAATATAAAAACTGCTACTGTAGACGAACGCTACAACTTAGAAGAACAAAATTTGGTGAGCCAATTGGGATGTGTGTACTGATCATTACCACCAAGTATCATCAAAATTGGGTAAAAAAATATTTGCTGGTATTTCGGAAACTCGTAATTTCTTAGAATCTTGGCAACCCCTCTCAATGAAAGTGCTTTTCCACAGTCTGTGCCTAGGGCTACTTGAAGAGGAAACAAACCATAGAGACAAAACTGAGAACTCCTTTATTTTGTCAAGTTTCAAAGAGCTACTACAAACCATGTTGGATTTAGAGTTCCAAATTCATCTATCTATATAGGAGAGAACAGAGGGAAACCTAAATATAAAAACTGCTACTGTAGGCGAACGCTTCAACCTAGAAGAACACAATTTGGTGAGCCAAGTGGGATTTGTGTACTGATCATTAGCAACAAGTATCATCAAGATTGGATGAAGAAATATTTGCTGGTATTTCACAAACTCTTTATTTCTTAGAAGCTTGGCAACCCCTCTCAATGAAAGTGCTTTTCCACAGTGTGTGCCTAGTGCTAATTGAAGAGGAAACAATCCATAGAGACAAAACTGAGAACTCCTTTATTTTGTCAAGTTTCAAAGAGCTACTACAAACCATGTTGGATTTAGAGTTCCAAACTCATCTATCTATACAGGAGAGAACAGAGGGAAACCTAAATATAAAAACTGCTGCTGTAGACGAACGCTTCAACCTAGAAGAACAAAATATGGTGAGCCAAGTGGGATTTGTGTACTGATCATTAGAAACAAGTATCATCAAGATTGGGTGGAAAAATATTTGCTGGTATTTCGGAAAATCGTTAATTCTTAGAAGCTTGGCAACCCCTCTCAATGAAAGTGCTTTTCCACAGTCTGTGCCTAGGGCTACTTGAAGAGGAAACAAACCATAGAGACAAAACTCAGAACTCCTTTATTTTGTCAAGTTTCAAAGAGGTACTACAAACCATGTTGGATTTAGAGTTCCATTTTCATATATCTATATAGGAGAGAACAGAGGGAAACCTAAATATAAAAACTGCTACTGTAGGAGAAAGCTTCAACATAGAAGAACAAAATTTGGTGAGCCAAGTGGGATTTGTGTACTCATCATTAGCAACAAGTATCATCAAGATTGGGTGAAAAAATATATGCTGGTATTTCGGAAAATCGTTATTTCTTAGAAGCTTGGCAACCCCTCTCAATGAAAGTGCTTTTCCACAGTCTGTGCCTAGGGCTACTTGAAGAGGAAACAAACCATAGAGACAAAACTGAGAACTCCTTTATTTTGTCAACTTTCAAAGAGCTACTACAAACCATGTTGGATTTAGAGTTCCAGATTCATATATCTATATATGAGAGAACAGAGTGAAACCTAAATATAAAAACTGCTACTGTGGACGAACGCTTCAACCTAGAAGAACAAAATTTGGTGAGCCAAGTGGGATCTGTGTACTGATCATTACCACCAAGTATCATCAAGATTGGGTGGAAAAATATTTGCTGGTATTTCGGGAAATCCTTAATTCTTAGAAGCTTTACAACCCCTCTCAATGAAAGTGCTTTTCCACAGTCTGAGCCTAGGGCTACTTGAAGAGGAAACAATCCATAGAAACAAAACTGAGAACTCCTTTATTTTGTCAATTTTCAAAGAGCTACTACAAACCATGTTGGATTTAGAGTTCCAAATTCATCTATCTATACAGGAGAGAACAGAGGGAAACCTAAATATAAAAACTGCTACTGTAGACGAACGCTACAACCTAGAAGAACAAAATTTGGTGAGCCAAGTGGGATCTGTGTACTGATCATTACCACCAAGTATCATCAAAATTGGGTAAAAAAATTTTTGCTGGTATTTCGGAAACTCGTAATTTCTTAGAATCTTGGCAACCCCTCTCAATGAAAGTGCTTTTCCACAGTCTGTGCCTAGGGCTACTTGAAGAGGAAACAAACCATGGAGACAAAACTGAGAACTCCTTTATTTTGTCAAGTTTCAAAGAGCTACTACAAACCATGTTGGATTTAGAGTTCCAAAATCATATATCTATATAGGAGAGAACAGAGGGAAACCTAAATATAAAAACTGCTACTGTAGACGAACGCTTCAACCTAGAAGAACAAAATTTGGTGAGCCAAGTGGGATTTGTGTACTAATCATTACCACCAAGTATCATCAAGATTGGGTGAAGAAATATTTGCTGGTATTTTGGAAACTCGTTATTTCTTAGCAGCTTTGCAACCCATCTAAATGAAGTGCTTACACAGTCTGTGCATATGGCAAATTGAAGAGAAAAAAAACCATAGAGACAAAACTCAGAACTCCTTTATTTTGTCAAGTTTCAAAGTGCTACTACAATCCAAGTTGGATTTAGAGTTCCAAATTCATCTATCTATATAGGAGAGAACAGAGAGAAACCTAAATATAAAAACTGCTACTGTAGACGAACGCTTCAACCTAGAAGAACAAAATATGGTGAGCCAAGTGGGATTTGTGTACTCATCATTAGCAACAAGTATCATCAAGATTGGGTGAAAAAATATTTGCTGGTATTTCGGAAAATCGTTATTTCTTAGAAGCTTGGCAACCCCTCTCAATGAAAGTGCTTTTCCACAGTCTGTGCCTAGGGCTCCTTGAAGAGGAAACAAACCATAGAGACAAAACTCAGAACTCCTTTATTTTGTCAAGTTTCAAAGAGCTACTACAAACCATGTTGGATTAGAGTTCCAGATTCACATATCTATATATGAGAGAACAGAGTGAAACCTAAATATAAAAACTGCTACTGTGGACGAACGCTTCAACCTAGAAGAACAAAATTTGGTGAGCCAAGTGGGATCTGTGTACTGATCATTACCAGCAAGTATCATCAAGATTGGGTGGAAAAATATTTGCTGGTATTTCGGAAAATCATTAATTCTTAGAAGCTTTACAACCCCTCTCAATGAAAGTGCTTTTCCACAGTCTGTGCCTAGGGCTACTTGAAGAGGAAACAATCCATAGAAACAAAAACTGAGAACTCCTTTATTTTGTCAATTTTCAAAGAGCTACTACAAACCATGTTGAATTTAGAGTTCCAAATTCATTTATCTATACAGGAGAAAACAGAGGGAAACCTAAATATAAAAACTGCTACTGTAGACGAACGCTACAACGTAGAAGAACAAAATTTGGTGAGCCAATTGGGATGTGTGTACTGATCATTACCACCAATTATCATCAAAATTGGGTAAAAAAATATTTGCTGGTATTTCGGAAACTCGTAATTTCTTAGAATCTTGGCAACCCCTCTCAATGAAACTGCTTTTCCACAGTCTGTGCCTAGGGCTACTTGAAGAGGAAACAAACCATAGAGACAAAACTGAGAACTCCTTTATTTTGTCAAGTTTCAAAGAGCTACTACAAACCATGTTGGATTTAGAGTTCCAAATTCATATATCTATATAGGAGAGAACAGAGGGAAACCTAAATATAAAACTGCTACTGTAGGCGAACGCTTCAACCTAGAAGAACACAATTTGGTGAGCCCAGTGGGATTTGTGTACTGATCATTAGCAACAAGTATCATCAAGATTGGGTGAAAAAATATTTGCTGGTATTTCACAACTCTTTATTTCTTAGAAGCTTGGCAACCCCTCTCAATGAAAGTGCTTTTCCACAGTGTGTGCCTAGTGCTAATTGAAGAGGAAACAATCCATAGAGACAAAACTGAGAACTCCTTTATTTTGTCAAGTTTCAAAGAGCTACTACAAACCATGTTGGATTTAGAGTTCCAAATTCATCTATCTATACAGGAGAGAACAGAGGGAAACCTAAATATAAAAACTGCTACTGTAGACGAACGCTTCAACCTAGAAGAACAAAATATGGTGAGCCAAGTGGGATTTGTGTACTGATCATTAGAAACAAGTATCATCAAGATTGGGTGGAAAAATATTTGCTGGTATTTCGGAAAATCGTTAATTCTTAGAAGCTTGGCAACCCCTCTCAATGAAAGTGCTTTTCCACAGTCTGTGCCTAGGGCTACTTGAAAAGGAAACAAACCATAGAGACAAAACTCAGAACTCCTTTATTTTGTCAAGTTTCAAGAGGTACTACAAACCATGTTGGATTTAGAGTTCCATTTTCATATATCTATATAGGAGAGAACAGAGGAAAACCTAAATATAAAAACTGCTACTGTAGGAGAAAGCTTCAACCTAGAAGAACAAAATTTGGTGAGCCAAGTGGGATTTGTGTACTCATCATTAGCAACAATTATCATCAAGATTGGGTGAAAATATATGCTGGTATTTCGGAAAATCGTTATTTCTTAGAAGCTTGGCAACCCCTCTCAATGAAAGTGCTTTTCCACAGTCTGTGCCTAGGGCTACTTGAAGAGGAAACCAAACCATAGAGACAAAACTGAGAACTCCTTTATTTTGTCAAGTTTCAAAGAGCTACTACAAACCATGTTGGATTTAGAGTTCCAGATTCATATATCTATATATGAGAGAAACAGAGTGAAAACCTAAATATAAAAACTGCTACTGTGGACGAACGCTTCAACCTAGAAGAACAAAATTTGGTGAGCCAAGTGGGATCTGTGTACTGATCATTACCACCAAGTATCATCAAGATTGGGTGGAAAAATATTTGCTGGTATTTCGGAAAATCGTTAATTCTTAGAAGCTTTACAACCCCTCTCATTGAAAGTGCTTTTCCACAGTCTGTGCCTAGGGCTACTTGAAGAGGAAACAATCCATAGAAACAAAACTTAGAACTCCATTATTTTGTCAATTTTCAAAGAGCTACTACAAACCATGTTGGATTTAGAGTTCCAAATTCATCTATCTATACAGGAGAGAACAGAATGAAACCTAAATATAAAAAACTGCTACTGTAGACGAACGCTACAACCTAGAGAACAAAATTTGGTGAGCCAAGTGGGATGTGTGTACTGATCATTACCACCAAGTATCATCAAAATTGGGTAAAAAAAATATTTGCTGGTATTTCAGAAACTCGTAATTTCTTAGAATCTTGGCAACCCCTCTCAATGAAAGTGCTTTTCCACAGTCTGTGCCTAGGGCTACTTGAAGAGGAAACAAACCATAGAGACAAAACTGAGAACTCCTTTATTTTGTCAAGTTTCAAAGAGCTACTACAAACCATGTTGGATTTAGAGTTCCAAAATCATATATCTATATAGGAGAGAACAGAGGGAAACCTAAATATAAAAACTGCTACTGTAGACGAACGCTTCAACCTAGAAGAACAAAATTTGGTGAGCCAAGTGGGATTTGTGTATTGATCATTACCACCAAGTATCATCAAGATTGGGTGAAGAAATATTTGCTGGTATTTTGGAAACTCGTTATTTCTTAGCAGCTTTGCAACCCATCTAAATGAAGTGGCTTACACAGTCTGTGCATATGGCAAATTGAAGAGGAAACAAACCATAGAGACAAAACTCAGAACTCCTTTATTTTGTCAAGTTTCAAAGAGCTACTACAATCCAAGTTGGATTTAGAGTTCCAAATTCATCTATCTATATAGGAGAGAACAGAGAGAAACCTAAATATAAAAACTGCTACTGTAGACGAACCCTTCAACCTAGAAGAACAAAATTTGGTGAGCCAAGTGGGATTTGTGTACTCATCATTAGCAACAAGTATCATCAAGATTGGGTGAAAAAATATTTGCTGGTATTTAGGAAAATGGTTATTTCTTAGAAGCTTGGCAACCCTCTCAATGAAAGTGCTTTTCCACAGTCTGTGCCTAGGGCTACTTGAAGAGGAAACAAACCATAGAGACAAAACTCAGAACTCCTTTATTTTGTCAAGTTTCAAAGAGCTACTACAAACCATGTTGGATTTAGAGTTCCAGATTCATATATCTATATATGAGAGAAGAGAGTGAAACCTAAATATAAAAACTGCTACTGTGGACGAACGCTTCAACCTAGAAGAACAAAATTTGGTGAGCCAAGTGGGATCTGTGTACTGATCATTACCAGCAAGTATCATCAAGATTGGGTGGAAAAATATTTGCTGGTATTTCGGAAAATCATTAATTCTTAGAAGCTTTACAACCCCTCTCAATGAAAGTGCTTTTCCACAGTCTGTGCCTAGGGCTACTTGAAGAGGAAACAATCCATAGAAACAAAACTGAGAAACTCCTTTATTTTGTCAATTTTCAAAGAGCTACTACAAACCATGTTGGATTTAGAGTTCCAAATTCAT